>NW_020954623.1:4132266-4220706 GCF_900497805.2 Vombatus ursinus | reverse complement strand
AAGAAGAAGAAGAAGAAGAAGAAGAAGAAGAAGAAGAAGAAGAAGAATAGTATTGTGGGAAAAGATCAACAGGCTCCACCTAAGATGGTCAAAGGGGCCATGACACATGGGTTCCAAATTGCTGTTCTATCTGGTTCCTCCTTTGGCATAGCTTCCCCTCCCCCACGGTCTTTTAGCTTTCTTGGCTCTCCACATCTCTGTATTCTAAGAAAGAGGCATCCTTCCAGAATGTCTGGCCTCCCCAAGATCTCAGTGGATAAGGATTGGGAATCAGCCTCTGTCACAAGACTATTGTGTTTAAGCACTCCAATTAATCCTTCAATTACTATGTCAAAAACACTTCACTGGAGATGTTGAAGCAAATAATCTGAAATTTTCTAACAAGTGAAAGGATGACAGGTCTGTTAGACAAACTCATCATTCTAGAAGAAAGAAATCTTCTGCCTTTGGCACTGGACAAAGTCTCATGTATTTCCTCAGCCCCTTCTTACTGTAGTATTCAAATCTTCTGACTATCTCATGCTCTATGTTTACTCCTCTTTTAACAGATGAACTCCTCACCTCCAATTTTATTGGGAATAGTGAGGCTATTTAGCAGGGGATAGAAATTTTCAAATAGCAGAGCTGGAAATAACCTCAGAGGCCTTCTAGTAATATAGAGTGGCAAGAGGCTAACAGTATTAGAACCATGGGTATACTGGAGTCTACAGAATTAGGAAGAACATCACCGGCCCATTTAAATGAATTTCCTGTACTGAAGAGCTTCTTGGGATAGGCACATTGTGTTTTTTAGCTAATTCTCCCCCCCCAAAAAATTAATCAAATCTAATTTTATATACTATTCACTTAAAAATACACGCTTGTATTTTTAATAATCCCTGTTTGGAGTGCATCTTCTAAATCACCAAGGGATGACTATTGCACTTCTAACAACATGAATGATAATTCTGGATTCTACAACAACCCTAAAAACTTGTCATCCAACCTATGCCCAAAGGGCTCTGGGGAGGTGCAATCCACTCTCTTTGGAGGTGGCCTATTCTACTTGGATTAGTCATTTACCCCATAGGAATTCTTTAAGCACTTGCTATGTGCCAAACACCTTAATAAGCACCAGCATACAAAGAATATAGAAACTGACTCTATCTTCCCAGAGTTTATCTTCTAATAAGGGAGACAATATGTAAACAATTGGGTCCACATATGACACAGACAGAGTAGAAAGGAGTTAGTTGTTAAGGGGAAGGCACTGGGAACCAGCAGATACTTTGGTCTTCCTACTTCCCTTTGTCATGCCAAGCTCCTTCTCTGTCCCACCCACGTCTTGTTCTCAGTTTGTCCCGCAGGGGTCAAATGACACACGTCTAATTTCTCTTTCCACCTGATCGACCTTCGAGTTCACGAAGACAGCCTGCATGCTTCCTGGGCTTGCTGTCCTCCCGAAGTCTTCGCTTCTCCAGAAGTGAGCACACCCTGGCTCCTCCAAACCTTACTTGTATTTTAGAGGTGAGTCCCTCGAATGTCTTGGTTGTGCTTCTCTGGAAATTCTCCAAATTGTCATGGTTCTTTTTTTTTAATGAAGCATCGACCACACACAGCCCATTCTACAGACTCTGTGCCTGTGCCTGAGGTCTGGGTGGAGAGGGGCATGACTTCCCAAATTTTGGATGCTCAGCTGCTTTTATGACCTGAGATGCCATTATCCTATGGGCTGCTTCATCACCATGCTGTTCCATGGTGAGCATGCACCTGGTCTCTTTTACACACAAACTTTCTTGGCTGCAATCAAGCGGGCCTCTAATTGTGTAGGTAATTTTTTTTTCTTTTAGCTTCAGCTTGACAAGGTTTTTTAAGTCCTCGTTTGGTCATCCAGCAGGTTATCTATCCCTCCTAGCTTTGTAGTCATCTATTTAGTATGAGAAACATGATCAGTATAGTATGTACTGTTAAGTTCTTCATCCAAGTCGTTGATCAAGACGTTGAACAGAGTAGAGCCAAGTGAGGACCCCTAGGACACACCCAGAGTGACTTCCTTTAGGCTAAGCCTGTCATCCAGCTCTGATCTCAGTTAACTGGGTTTCCCCTGGCTCCCAGCTCTTCGTCTTCTTCACAGAGTGACTTCCTTTAGGCTAAGCCTGTCATCCAGCTCTGATCTCAGTTAACTGGGTTTCCCCTGGCTCCCAGCTCTTCATCTTCATCTTCATCTTCTTCACAAATCAAGCCTATAGAGAATTTATAAAGTTTACAGTGTCTAGAAAGTTTATTTTAACTTGAGGATTTGACAAATGTAATTTCCTTGAGCTACTGGGCTAGTAACCCTGTGAGAAAAGAAAATGAGGTTGGTCTGGAATGTGTTCACTCTGTTCTCATGAAGCAAGGGTGACTCTTCATTATCACTGGGTCCTCATCTAAGAGTTGACAAACTGCCCACTTACTAATCTGTTATCTATTCTGTACAAGAATTGATGTCAATTCCCTGACCTCTATAGTTCGAAGCATCTGCCAACTTCCACTTTCAGACATAAAGAACAGTTTTACCTGCCTCAGTTCTGAAACAGCTTCCTTGTTTGACACAACGTCTAAGTGATCAGTGCCAGTGACTCAGTAACTGTATTCACCACTTCTATTAGGACCTGGGACAGAGATTGTCCAACCTTAGTGAAGAGATTAGTGATGGCGTAGGGCTTCCCTATCAGCCCCTCAATTCTCTCTAGGTTCAATTCCCTTTCAATGACTTTTGCTCTATCCTTCCCAGACTAAACATCATTCTCCCTCATAGGGAAGTGCTTCAATGATCCCATTAGAACAAGCCCTTCACCTCCATTCACTGGATTTGTAATACTGGATCTGTAATTTAGGAGACACACTCCAAACAGAGATCATTAAAAATATGTGTGTATAAGTAAATAGTATATAAAATTAGATTTGATTATTTTTTGGGGGGGAGGGAATTAGCTAAAAACCCAATGTTCCTGTCCCAAGAAGCTTTTCAGTGCAGGAAATTTATTTAATCGAACCTGTGATGTTCTTCCTAATTCTGTCCATTCCAATATACCCACAGTTCTAATATTGTTAGCCTCTTACCAGTATCTTCCTATAAATCCTCCATAGAGGATTCACTCGTGTGTTGGAAGCCCCCGTACAGCATTGGCTGTATCCATTCATTTTCCCTTTCTCTCAGCTCTTCTGCCAGCCCAGCTCTTCTGATCATGTTTCCTAGGTGTTTTCTTCTATGCCATTTTCTTGTATGACACTCATTATTGGTAATAGGACATCACCTCATACTTGACTGAAGCGACAGTGACTACCTAGTAGGAAGTGGAACCATGTTTAAGAAAATCATCTCTCTATTTGTTGCATTTGTAATCATGCATTTGGGCAAATTTAAACAATGCTGGGCAATGGCAAAAAACCAATCTGGATTCCATTTTATTTGAGATTGAAGTTAATTCCATTTAACAAATATGTACACATATATATTTGCTGAATATATGTATTTATATGTGTCTATGTACATATATATACATACATACACACATATAATATTTCAAACATTTGATGAGCACCTACTGTGTGGAAAGCACTATGTTCCCATCTATCCTGCTCACAACTGCTGAAATCCTATCTCCAAAGCACAGATATGACCATGCTCTCACCCAGTTCAATTCATTCTATTGGCTCCCTGGTGCCTCTAGGATCAACTCCGACCCTCTGTGCCCTTAAATCCCTTTACATCTTGGCCCCAAACTCCCTTTCCACCCATCCTCCATACGATTCACCTCCATGTACTCTGGTTCTATCAAAACTGAGAAATATGTTGTTCTGTCAATGCCAGATTCCTACTGTTGACTCTGTCTCTGTAGGGATTGTCCCCTATGCCAGGGATGCACCCCTCCCTCACCCCTGTGAATACTTAGCTTTTTCCAAAGATCCCATTCAAATCTCACCTTCTCTAAGAGGCCTTTCCTGATCTACCCAGGAGCCTCCCTTTGAAATCACCCTAAATTTGTTTTTATTATAATTTATATACAATTATGTATATTTGGTCTCAGACTAAAGCATGAAAACTATTTGAGGGCCTCTCTATAACTTACCCCAATGTCTGGAACATGTATTGATTAAACATTTCTTGATTCATGGGTTGGTTGTTTGATGCTTGGCATGCAAAGACAAACATATCATAGATTTCTCTCAAGTTCCTTACATTCTACTGTTAAAAAGCTACTTTCTTCTTAAAAAAAAGAAAAGAAAAATTCCCTCTGCTAACAAAAGGATGATACTTCTTACTGACCTTCTTCATGTTCTCCTCTATACAATTAGAATGTTTTGGGGGTTTGGTTTCAGAAATGTGGGCTATCTGGCCTATTACAAGCACTAATGCCAAGCAGAGTGCACGGCAAGGAGGGAGAAGCAGTCCATGTCCCAGGTTCAGGGCCTGCAAGGCTGGGCCTGGACCAAATGCTGCCTGCCAGACTTGGAGTCCTTACTGCTGATGCTCTTAACCCTGGCATTGTGAGAGAGCCCTGAAAGAAATGACATGAGTCTCCAAGCAAACTTTGCACAATTCAGAAAGTTTTTTGGTGTGGGATAAAATGATGTCTTTGCAGCCCCCACACAGCTGCCAAAATAATTCAAGTTATTGACCCTTTACCTGATCCCAAACCCTGGGTGACACCCCATTATGTTTAGGATAAAATGCAAACTCCTTACTCAGCTATTCAGGTCAACCTGACTCCAACCAACCTTTTCAGTTTTTGCTCACATGACTCCCCTTCATGTGGTCCATGAGAATAATAGTCATATTAATGATGCTGATGACTATGACGATAGCATTTATATAATACTTAAAGGTTAGCAACAGGTTTTACCTAAGTTATTTCACTGGACCCTCACAACATGCCTGGGAGGAAGGTACTATTATTGTTTCCATTTTATAGATGAGAAAACAAGCTAAGAATGATTACTTGACCTGTGCACAGTCAGACATCTCATGAGTGTCTGAGAAAGAAGTTTAAGCCAAGGTCTTCTTGACTTCCATGTATTCTATCCACTGGGCCACTCAGCTATCTTCTCCAAACTGTACCACTCTCTCTTCTCTCTGCCCCTTTCCTGTGCAGTATAAGCATTTCTGTGGGCAACTAAGAGAATACCATGGCCCAGGTGGATTAACTCCTGCTGAGCAAACTTAGTCCAAGAATAAATCTAAAGGAATAGTGTGGTATAATGGCAAATGCACTCACTCTGTCATTTGAGACCCTACGTTCATATTCTCCCTCTTGGATCCTGTACCTTTGTGACCCTGGACAAGGCACATCACTCCCCTGAGCCTCTGTTGTAAAATGAGGGGCTTAGACTCTGGCTCTGAAGATGGCATCAGCTTTGGGTCATTGCTACTACACTATTTCTCTTCAAATGCACTCTGTTCCAGTCTGGTCACCCCACAGTGTGCTCCCTACCTACCCTTCCAACACTGACCACTACGCCTGTGCAAAAGTGTTTCCCACATGGCTGAAAGCCACTCTGGCTTCTCATGGAATGCTTTGTTTTCTTCAAAGCACTTTTGCAGTAACACTGTTGACTTGAGGTCTTTGCTGGTCTCCCTAGGTGTTAGTATCTTCTATCTCTGATTACTTAGCAGTGAAATGTTGTGTCCTACAGTAGATGTGAGTCTCTTGAGGCCACAAGATGGTTCATTTTTTTTCTTTGTATTCCCAATGCCCAGCACAAGGCAAGGCACAGAGTAGGCCTTGAATAAATGCTTGCTTGGTGAATTGAATTGATGTGGGGTGTCTCACAGGCACTGATTAAAGGTTTGTTTAATTGACAGTTGAATTGAAATTTACTGGCAAAGGCAAAACCTTCTCTCAAGTGAGATGGACATCTCGTTTTGTCACTGTTCTCCTCCACCCTCCCAGTGTTAATCACAGGTACACATCTTTCTCAAAGTCACTTCCCCTCTCTGAGATATGGTTTCCCTATCTGCAGAAGGAGGCAGTTGGAAATTATAACCTCTTTGGCCCCTGGAAGCCCAGACAATCTTTAAATGTAATTGACAAGAGCAATCCTCTCCTTCCCCTGTAGACCTTCAAAGGATGGACTCCCAGGGGAGTGAGTGTGGAGGAGACATCTAAGTAACCAGAGCTCAGATTACCCAGTACGACTTGAGATTTCAACATCATTTGGAATCATATTCAAACAAACTAGTAATCAGGGCAGGTTGCTATTCAATCCATCTGATTCATGCACGACATTCATCAGGTTATTGTGTCTTCTTCAACAACTAAGAACTCCCATGAGGCCTTTCAGCACAGTAATGTTTAAATGAATGTCCTCTTTCCTTTGGCTGCAAGTAATGAATTCCTGAAGTGAAAAGTAGACTTTGATTTCTTTCTATTACTTATAGACCATAAAGAACAGCTGTTAACTGTTCAGGGATATGGCTCCTGTAGATGCCAGAAAGGGCAAAAGAGAGACAGAGATTGATGAGACATATACAGATAGATGGAGAAAAGAAACAAAAGGGGGGAGAAAGAGAGAGAGAGAGAGAGAGAGAGAGAGAGAGAGAGAGAGAGAGGTGACTAGATCAAAATAGAGAGACAAGTATAGAGATAGAAAGGAAGAAGAGAGACAGAGGGAGTGGGAAAGAGAGTGTGAGAGAGATAAAAGAAACTAATAAGAAGTCTGTCTATAACTTATGATCTTCCTCAAACTCTTAGTTTCATATTTTTTCAATTCAAAGTAGTTATTAAAAAACCTACTATATGCAAGTCCAGGTAGAACAGTTCTTGATGCTAAGGTCATATGTGGGCTTGTCTTGTTTTTAGTAAAGGGGTCAAACACGTAGCTCCTGGATAATTATTCAGTGTTAACATCTAAACATTGTGTTTTCTCAAACCAACTCCATGCCAAGTGAAAGGACCCTATACTAGAACAAAGGTATTTGGTGCCATTAATATAATTAATATTGGGCTGGCTAGGTGAGGTTATCATTGTCCCAGTTTCCCTCATGTTTAATATAAAATATTTACCCTTAATTGACCTTCTCAGGAAGGAGATAAACAAGTCTCCTAAATACAGTTTTAATCACCCTTAACCCTAGGGTTCTTTTCCCTTTTCTCTACTGTGGAATTTGCTACTTCATTGGCCTAGTTCCAATTTTTCCTAATCACTAAAGCTTATTCAACATGATGGGGGATTTCATGAAACTAATTGAAATAATGTTTTATGTAATGGCAACATTTTGAAAATGCAGTAATGATAAAAATCATGGACAAAAGAACATGTTTCCCAATTTCTCGATGTGTTCTCAGCTTCTATTTTTAAATTGTTAATCAAAGTCTCCAACTTATTGCTTATGGGGAGGTAAAATAAATCGTTATATCCCCAAAGCTTTTTTAAATTATTCACTACGCTTACTACTTTTCTTCTGAAAGGAGATTATCCTTTTTAATTGGAAATCTTCTATTATTTGCATCTGAAATGTTTGAGGGAACACACATTGGCCTTACTACTATTAATAGTCAGCTGGCCAGCCCACAGAGGAAAGGAGGCCCTGACTGAAGTTGGCCATGTGAATGAATGTTCCGTTAGGCAGGTCAGCACTGGGCAACCAAAATCCCACTTTTGTTTTAACCAGTGAGCCATCATTTTAGCTTTCTAAAATTATATTATTATTTTGTGATTCCCCTTCCTGATGCCACCAGTTTGTACTATTTTCTCCCTCTATTTATGCTTTCTTTTACATGCTTTGTACAGTGATGTATCCCCAAAAGAAGTCAGGACAAGTCAACAAGCATTTATTAAGCACTGACTAGGTACTAGTCACTGGAACATGGGCTAGAGATACAAAAAAAAAAGGAAGAGAGTAGCAAAACATGGTCCCTGTCCTAAAGGATCTGATAGTTTAATGACTATATGAGAGGCTATACAAACAATTGAACAACAGCTTTTTAATGGCAAGGCTTATTTCATTTTTTTCTTTTATATTAAAAAGGAAATAAGTTATAATAATATAAAGCTTACATCCTCAATACCTAGCATTTTTCCCTATACATAGAGAGTGCTTAATGATTTTTGTTGTTGTTGTTGAATAACTGAATGGGGAGATTGAATTGAATGGAGAAAAATAGAATACTTGAAACATGGGTGGGCATGCCCCTCTAGCAATTCTCAACTCCCCCCTCTCTCTGTCTCTCTCTACTGCTCTGTCTCTCTCTTTCTGTCTGTCTCTCTCTCTCTCACTGTTTTTCTCCTGTTTTTGGGCTATTGAAATAGCTCTTCTTTTACCAAACAGAAGTCATAGGGCTGGGATCTCCCATGACTGGACATTGAAGCGGCAATAGATTTTTTCAGCGAAAAGTAGATCCTTTATCATGGGTAGGTCAAGTTAATATAATTAAGATGCAACATTATCCAAATTAATTTGCTTTTTCAAGGCTTTACTAATCAAACTTCCAAAAGAATATTTTATAGATTTATCAAAAATATTAAGGAAATTCATATGGGGGAAAAAGCCAATAATCTCAAGGATAAAAAGTGTAATGAAGGGGTCTATTAGTACCCCAAAACTTGTAATACAGAGCACTACTCATTAAGAGTGGAGACAGAGAGATAGAAACAAAGAGACAGAGCATGAGAGAGGAAGAGAGAGATGATGATGATGATGATGATGATGATAATGATGATGATGATGATGATGATTGGAAAAGATTAGGTACACAGCACATAGAAGCAAGGAAATACTCACTATTTGAAATAAAAACCTGGTGGGAAGACTAGACATTACTATAGCATAAAATTAGGGTTTGATCAAGACCTCATACTTTTCACCAAGATAAACTCCAGAAGGATACATTACTTAAATAGACAAAGTCCCATCTTGAACATATTAGGGGGAAAAGGTAGACATTCTCTCAGATCTCTGAATAAGGGAAGAATGCAGAACTAAGCAGGAGAAAGAGAGGATCTTAAAAGATAAAATGCACATTTGGATTATATAAGATTGAAGGAGTTTTGCACAAACAAACCTAATGCAGTTAAAATGAGAAAGGAGACAGGTAATTAAGGGGGAAAATCTTTTCAGTAGATTCTTCTGTTAAAGGTCTCATATCCAAGATACATAAAAGAATTGATTCAAATTTTTAAGAATAAAACTAAGACCATTCCTCAACAGATAAGTCACCAAAGGATAAGAGGGCAGCTGGGTGGCACAGTAGATAGAATGCAGGGCCTGGAGTCACAAAGACTTATCTTTGTGAGTTCAAATCTGACCTTAGATATTCACTAGTTGTGTGACTCTGGCTAAGTCATTTAATCCTATCTGCCTCAGTTTCCACATCTGTAAAATGAACTGGAGAAGGAAATTGCAAACCACTCCATTGTGTTTGCCAAGAAAACCTCACCTGGGGTCATGAAGAGTCAGACGTGACTGAAATGACCGAACCAACAATAATGTGCATTCCAGGTGGACCTGGTGCTCAACTTGACACTGAAAGAATATCTCTGCTTATTGCACCAGCCAGCTGTCTAACTTACAATTACTAAGTAAAAGGTGAAAAATCTGTCAGTCATTTAATTAAAAATAATTAGAGTTGGACACCACTGAAAAATGACTGAACAACAATGAAAGGATGAGAATAGGAGGTTTTCAAAGGAAGAAATACAGGATGTCAGAGAAAATGCTCTACATCTCAAAGAGCTAGAGAGAGAAAATGAAATTCACTTTGCAGTTCCACCTCAAGGCCACCAGGCTGGCAAAGATGACAAAGGAGAACAGGGAAACTATTATGGGGTCAGCAGAAAGATAAAAGCTACACCTGGGGTCTATTGGTGGAAATGGGAATTGGGTCATTCAGGAAAGACATTTGGAATTTTACCCCAAATTTGACTAGATGGGGCATACTTTTTGTGACGGCTCGACAACTGTTAGCCCTATCCTGGAAAGAAAACAACTTGGAATAACTTTAGAACTCTGATTAATGCAATGATAAGCATTGAGTTCAAAAGAGTAAAGATGAGACATGTGACTTACCTCCTGGTAGAGAAGTGCTGAAATGGTTAATAACAACAATAATAATTGTTACTACTGCGGTTGTTGTTATTTAACCTACTATGTGCCGGACTGGAAGATAAGTTCACATGAAAGAAAGGCAAATCAGTTGAAAATCTGCCCAATGGGCAGCTAGGTGGTGCAGTGGATAGAGCACCGGCCCTGGAGTCAGGAGTACGTGAGTGCAAATCTGGTCTCAGACACATAACACTAGCTGTGTGACGCTGGACAAGTCTTTTAACCCCAATTGCCTCACCGAAAAAAGAAAAGAAAAGAAAATGCGCCCCACGACACTGCTGTAGATCGTGATGGGCCTCTGAATAACAGGCATCGGCTGGCCAATGTGAGAACTTAGTTTGCTGGATTATGCATCTACATATTGAGGGTATTGTTCCTATTGTTAATTTGTTCACTGTGGAGTGTCTTTAGTGATCGTGACTTCTATTAATATTATTTAAAATATCATTATGATAAATAATGTTATTGCTGCTGCTGCTGATTATAAGAAATGTTCTCTTAAGCCTAAGATCTACAATAGTTCCCAGATCTGCTCTTGTGACTGGATGCGGAAGCAGTATAGCATTCGTTCAGTGAAAAGCAGTTCCCTCAAGTCCGGATCTCAAAAGCTCTGAGGTATTTCCCTTCTAGAACCATAGAGAGAATGAAGGCCAATGTCAACAAATCTCTGTGTTCCCATTCTCAAACCTCTGATGGCTCTGGGGAAAGGGCAGCCATTACATACCAGTACTTCATTTAGCAGAGCCTGCTTTTTTCAGTCACCTTCCAGTATCAAAGCTTTTCTCCAGCCAGATCAATTCCCAGCATCAACCTCAGAGGCTTTCTTTCTCTAGTTGCTTGGTCTTTGCCTCTCTTGGCTTCTCAGCTCCATCAGCTTCTGTACTCTCTTCTGGGTTCTGGCTTGTGCTGCCTTGGCTTCTATATGCGACTCCTCTCTTCATCTCGTACTTGGTAATTCCTCAGCTTCTCCTCTGGTTTCTCAATGAAACTTCAAATTCAGAACCGGGTCTCCTAGTATTTGTTGGCCCACCTGTAACTTAGGTTGATAAGCTGAAAATCCTAATTGCTGTCCCTTCTCCCTGTCTTTCCAATCTTCACTCCATCGTCTATAGAACTTCCAAATCCATATTCTTAAAGCCCATTCGGTGGCCTACAATTTGATTCTACCCTACTTTTACAAGCTTATTATAGATAACTAGGAAGCTATCCCTTCACCCCAAAAGTATATTGCATGATGTAGCAGACTCACATCTTTGATGACCCTTCTGACCCTGTGGCTCCATCCTGTGACTGGTGAGTTCCTTCTAGAACTTCTATGTTGGGAAGTGCCCAGAGCAGCCCAATGCTCCCTCCTTCCTGCCTCTACCACCTCCCCTTCTGCCTCTCCAGGCTTCTTCTTGCTCTTGCCTGGGTGCTGCTCCACAGGCACAGCACACATACTTTTTACCTCCCTTCTCTCTGTAGTCTTCCCCCATTATTATGCAAGCTTCTGGAGTGCAGGGGCTTTCTTTCTCTTTTGTTTGCATTTCTTTTCCCAGTGCTTGGCATAGGATCTGGCATGTAACAAAGTGCTTAAGAGATGCTTGTTGACTGAGAGATAAGTTCCCACAGGAGAAAGGCAATCAGTTGAAAATTTGCCCCAGGGTGCTACTGAAGATAGTGATGGACCTCTGGCTAGCTGAGCACAAAATGCCAGGCCTCTGATGACTTCCAGATGGTTCTCTCTTGCTTCCTTAGGACTACACTTAGAAGTATAGTGTCATTGGTGCAACAGAAGAAGAAATGGAGGCCCAGAGAAGTGGTCTAACTTGTCTAAATTCGCACAGGCAGAAGGCATCAGAGATGAGAGTCCATGCTAGGTTCTCTGAGTTCCAATCTGTAACACTTTCTGCTTTGGGGTCATCTTGAATTTTTTCTGTCTTCTGTGGGCTCTGCTCTTGACTCTACTAAGGCCCTGGTTTTTCAATGCTGACTTCCTGAACTTGGATCCTCTTCTTTTCTCTTTAAGAACATTTCTAGCATATAAAAATCATACTTGAAATAGCAGCACATTTTCCCAAGAATCTCTGCTACTAAACTGGAGTCAGGCTACCCAGAAAAGGCTTTACATGCTGGGCTAGAGGCCATGCAAATGGAATGAACTCCCTCCTTTACAAGTCTATAACTTTGCAATGATGCATAGTGCATTTCTCTTAAATGGGGAGCATCTACATCCATTCTGGCAAGTTTTTGTCAGCAAACATCTTTCTTGAATTCCTTTTCAATTAAAACTATTTTTAGATAATTTTCTTTTAAAATTAGTAGAAACTTTGTTGATTTTTTAAAATTACACCAACAACCTGAAACCCTGGGTATGATCTTATCAATTAGTTTCTACTTTATCCTGCCTGAAGTCAGGCCTCCACACCCCTTCCCAGTCATTTCCAAACTATCTTGTATGTGAGAATATGGCTTTCTGCCATTACTTTCCTTTTATACATTGTCTTCTGCTATTACAACATAAGCTTCTTGATGTCAGAGACAAGAGACAACAATCTCTTGCTTGTTTTTTTGTTCTTTTTAATTCCCAGAACTGAGCCCAGAGCTTAGCATATAGCTAGAATTTAATAAATTATTCTTCATTCCTTCTTTTATCCATCCATTTGTTCACTCAGTTATAAAAAAATCAAGAAATGAATACTTGAAATTTTTGTTTTTACTGCTTCAAACTTTTCTGTCACTGTCTTTCCTTCATCTATTTTATCATGTTTATTTGAACGATATGTCAAAAAAAAAAAAAGTCAGGTGCCCTGAAGGCTACTCACTAATGGAGCTGAACTCAGAAGTGATGAGTGATATTAAAAGTGCTGATATTAACTTGGTTCCTTGACAGCTATCTACATGCTTGTCCTGGCTTATGTTTAGGATTTTCCATTTTTGATCAAGGATTTTTTTTTTTGGTAATACATCTGAATGGCAATATTTATGCAGTATCTCTCAAACAGCCCTTTGTTGGCAATGCATTGTAACCTACTTACACTCAATATGCGTAGCTCCTTTTGGGGATTCCATAGTTTCCTGCAAGTCACTACAAGAATATTGGGGTTGAAAAGTGGGTCTTTGTTGAGTGAAGAGTTTGAGGTCATTCAAATCCCTGCTATTTCACTGATGGCCTGGGGATAATAGGAGCTTTGATGACCTCTGAACCAAGACATGTAGAGGGAAGCTCCCAGCATGACAAGGCGGTTGTCCTTCCCAAACACAAATCACGGGTTTGAGTCAGATGACCTGGGCTTAAATCTTAGCTCTTTCATTTACTATCAGAACTATATTAGGCAAGTAACTTCACATGTCTAGATCTTGGTTTCCTAGATCTGTGGAATGAGGGTGTTAGCCTATATGAACACTTGCACCTCTGAATATCTTAGCTCTAGGATCTTTCAAAAGTTCCCCCTACAAACCAGGAGGAGACAACCAGTGAAATTGAAAGACCCTGAGATTTGGACTTACAGCAGCTGGGATTTAATTTATCTTATTTAGCTATTTACTTAATATGTCTGCGATCTGATGGTATACAATCATAGAGACAGAGCTGAAAGGGTCTTTAAAGACCACTTACTTTACAGATGTGGAAAATGAAGCTGAGTGTCTGGCCTAGGGTCACACAGCTAACAGTGTCTGCCCCTGGTTAGAACTCAAGTCTTTCTGCCTCCTATCTAATTCTCCATACATTGTTAACCTAATTGCCTCTTGACCCTTCCTTGCCTGTGTCTCTGTTTCCTCATTTATATAGAAAGGGAATTGAATTGGATGACCTCTAGGGTCACTCTCAACTCTCCTCCTTTGGGTCCTGGCATAATTACCATGTCTGATGCTTAAAATAAGAGAGACCAAAAGAGAATGAGAGTAAGAGTGGTGGAAGAGGGAAGGGGAGAGGGAGGGAAAAAGAGAGAGAGTGAGAGAGACAGAGAGAGAGAGAGACAGAAAGAGAAAGAGGCATAGAGAGAGAGAGAATTTATTAAGGATTATGTGCTAGTCACTGTAGTAATCACTGAGACTAGAAATATAAGCAAAGAAGCTAGTCCCTGCCCTCAAAATTTTTACTTTCTAACAGTGGACAACAATACATAAAAGGGAAATTGGAAAGGGGGAGGGTTAGATCTAATCAAGATTAGGTAGATGCTCAGCTCTTGAAGACCAAGTTAGTTCCAGGTGTTGAGTACAAATTTTAGTTTTAGGTAGAGAGCAGGTAGGGATGATGGCTGGGCCATGGTTTGTGGATATGTGGAAAGTAGAGATGATTTTCCTAAGATTCTCATCTATTCAGTGGAGAGGTGGCTTTAGAAAAGTTGCCAAAAGATGCAAGCATTACAGAAATTGGGACAGTCTGGTATCTCTCCAATACCAGAGTAGTGAGACAGATAAGTAGTAGTTCATCCATTGAATGGGGTAATATAATAGCTATTCCAGCAAACTTTTGAATGGTTGGTTGATTGCCAAAAAGCATGGTAGCAAGGCCACAGCCCTGCTTAACTAGACTGGTGAAAGGGAAAGCACAATAGCTGCACTATCCAGAACCAGTGCAAGCATGCCGTCATCAAATTGGCTTACGTTAATGATTGACTTTGGACAACCAAATTTTTCCATTATCTACCACAAGATCTCATCACTGGCAGTATCAAAGGCCTTGGTCAGATTGATGAATGTTGTGCCCAGACCTCTGTTTTGCTCTTGGCATTTCTCCTGGAGTTGTCATGCAGCAAACACCATATTGACTATTCCTTAGCCCTTTCTAAAGCCACATTGACCATCCTCTAGGTAAAGGATCAGGCTTAAGGAGAACTCTAACGACTGTTTGCCAGCAATGACTCAGAGGAAACTTCCTTGTGATTGTTGCAAGACAACCTATTTCATTTTCCTTTATAGTGATGGACACTCCTAAGTGATAACTTCCTCTTGCCACATAACCCAGAAGATTTCAGTCAGCTTTTGTATGAGCAACGGACCCCTGCCTTATAAACCTCAGCTGGAATACAATCAACACTGGGTGCTTTGCCACAGGACTGGAGCCTAATGGTATTCAAAATCTCTTCTTCAGTTGGAAGTTTGGCTCCAGGGACTGACTTCAACCTGAGTTACACAGTCAATGACTTCAGCATTGGTTGATGACAGTCTGTTGAGAACATTATAGAAGCATTCAGCTCATCTCTCCAGGCTCCTGTCTTTATCACTGATCAGTGTGATAAGGGTTTGAGGTGCCGCAAAGGTCTATGGCCCATAAATAGCCTTCAGGGAAACATAAAAGTGCTTTGGATTGTTACTACCAGCATAAAATTGAATTTCATCTTCCTTCTTACCGGATCATGAATGCGGCATCTCTCTAAGCTTTGCTTGCACTTTGCTTTTGATAAAGTTACATCCTGCCTTCTTAGAAACAAACTATCTTGCTGGTAAACCTTATGGAGTCCTCATTTTTTTATTTAGCAGATGCTGGATTTCCCCATCATTTTGTTCAAATCGGTCTTCATGTTTGCAAATGTTCTAGCACAGATGAGTAAATGTGGTGCTGTATGCTGAATCTCTGAAAATTGCCCACTGTTTTTTTGCTCTACTGTAGCCAAATGTGTATTGGTTCAGCTTTCCCTCTAAGTTACCAACAAACTTTTCAGGGGGAGAAGGGATCTCATCTGTTAACATTAAGTCTTCTTATTTGGGAAAACTGGAAAAGAGTATGGCAGAAACTAGGCATAGACCAACATCTTACACCCTATACCAAAATAAAGTCAAAATGGGTACATGATTTAGATATAAAGGCTGATACTATCAGCAAACTGGGAGAGCAAGGAATAGTCTACCAATCATATTTATGGAGAATAGAAGAATTTATGACCAAACAAGAGATACAGAACATTATGAAATGCAAAATGGATAATTTTGATTACATTAAATTTAAAAAGTCTTGCACAAACAAAGCCAATGCAACCAAGATTAGGAGGGAAGCAGCAAACTGGGAAAGAATTTTTACAACCAGTGTCTCTGATAATGACCTCATTTCTAAAATATATAGAGAACTGAGTCAAATTCATAAGAATAAAGTCATTTCCCAATTGAGAAATGATCAAAGGGTATGAACAGGTGGTTTTCAGATGAAGAAATCAAAGCTATCTATAGTTGATATTTTGAAATGAAAAAAAATGCTCTAAATCACTATTGATTAGAGAAATGAAAATCAAAACAACCTTGAGGTACCACATAACACCTATCAAGTTGGCTAACATGACAAAACAGGACAATGATAAATGCTGGAGAAGGTGTGGGAAAATTGGAACATTAATACATTGTTGGTAGAATGGTGAACTGATCCAACCATTTTGGAGATCAATTTAAAATTATGCCCAAAGGGCTATAAAAATGTGCATACCCTTTGACCCAGCAATAGCACTTCTAGGGCTGTATCCCAAAGAGATCATAAAAATTAAGAAAGGACCCACATACACAAAAATATTTATAGCAGCTCTTCTGTGGTGTCCAAGAATTGAAATTGAGGGGATGCCCATCACTTGGGGAATGACTGAGCAAGTTGTGGTATATGAGTGTAATGGAATACTATCATACTATAAGAAATAATGATCAAGTAGACTTCAGAAAAACCTGGAAAGACTTGCATAGACTGATGCTGAGTGAAGTGAGCAGAACTGGTAGAATATTGTACACAGTAACAACCACATTGTGTGATGACTAACTTTGATAGATTTAGCTCTTCTCCGCAATGAATGATCCAAGACTTTTCTAAAAGTCTCATGATGGAAAATGTTATCCACATCCAGAGAAGGAACTATGGGGTCTGAATGTAGATCGAAGCATACTATTTGCTTTTTTTTCTTCTGTTTTATTTTGTTTCTTCTTTCTTGTGGTTCCTCCTATTGGTTCTAATTCTTCTTTACAACATGACTAACGTGAAAGTATGTTTAATAGGAATGTATATGTAGAGTCTATATCAGATTGCAAACTATCTTGGGGAAGGAGGGGAGGAGGGAGGGGGAGAAAATTTAAAACTCAAAAGCTTATTGAGGGCCAGCTAGGTGGCACAGTGGATAGAGCACTGGCCCTGAAGTCAGGAGGACCTGAGTTCAAATCTGGCCCCAGATCAAACATTTGACACTAGCTGTGTGACCTTGGGCAAGTCACTTAATCCCAATTGCCTAAGGAAAAAAAAATTATGGAAGTGAATGTTGAAAACTAAAAATTAATAAAAAAAAACCTTCATGGAGCTAAAAAAAAGTAAAATAAAATGCAGCAAAAAAACCCAAACAAACATTAAGTCTTCTGTTCTTCATCTTGCCTCAGGACTACTACTTTTGTTGGATGTCAATGTGTCAGTGTTTAGCTTTGAGAGGATAAGTCTCTGATCAGTCCAGTACTCTGTGCCACACATCACCTTCATCACTCTCACATTGTATTCTCCTTACTATGATGTAGACTATTGAATATTAATTTTTGCTTCAATGGTGCATCCATGAAGTTTTATTGTATTTAGGTAAAGGGAAGACAGTGTTGGTGATGAGGAGGTCATGAGATGCACATGGCTTCAGTAGTAAGTGACCATTGCTGTTGCCATTTCTGACTTCATTCCTCGCAAGGAATCTTTGCCATGTCTGATAGTCTGTGTCCCTACTCTGGCATTAGGGTCACCCAGAATTATAAGCTTGTCCTCTTTCAGCACATTGATGATGAGGGTCTTTAGGTCTTCATAATTTTTTTTTTTACTTCATCAGGCTTCATCATGGTGGGAGCATAGGCACTGATGATGGTGGCATGGCATTTTCCTGTAAATGGCAACCATTTATTCCTTTTGTGAAGCATACAACTTTGTTGACTAGGGTTTTGATTGAGAAACCTATACCAGCTTCATGGTGTTCCCCATCATGTAGCCACTCTGGAAAAAAAAAATGTCTACTCAGCTCCAACTTCAATAAGCTGCCCTTCGTTCACCAGCCTTGTTTCACTCAGGGCTATTTGGATTGGACACCTGCTGAATTCTCTTGCAATAAGAGCTGTTATCTTTCAAGTTTATTGGATTTTGTGTTGTCCAAAAGCATGAGCACATTTTGTGTATTTATAGTGAGTAGAATAATCTTGGTAAAAGTTTTTGTATTGTATTTTTGTGTGTTTTGACCACAGGGTAGTATCCCTGCCAGAGGAAGCAGGCCAGGATAGGTTAGATGAAGCAGACAATTCTAGGGAGCCTTTTCTAGCCCCTTCATTGCACCAGGAGGTGAGCAGTGTGCTCCTTAAAAAAGGCTGCTCGGACACCCTACCCTGCAGGCTGCCCAATTCCACCACTGCTTCAGTCCAGTAAGAAGATGACCTCTAGCTGGGGCTGCCTTTGCGCAGGGTTGTGAGCACAGCATATAGTTCATCTGCACTTGTTGCTTCATCACTTGCTCATCACCACAGGATTCCAAGATAAGTAAAAATGGTCAACTGGTATGAGTGATATCTTTGGTTTGTGCATAAATTGGATTTCACTGAAACAAAGTCCCCCAAAGTCATTGGCCACTCTTTCTCTCTTCCAGAGTCATTGAAGTCCAGTACACAATAACAACCACATTGTGCGATGACTAATATTGGTAAACTTAATCCTTCCCAGCAATACAAGAATCTAAGACATCTCCAGAGGCCTCATGATGGAAAATGCTATCCACATCCAAAGAAAGAACTATGGAGTTGGAATGCACATTGAAGCATACTATTTGCCATTTTTTTTCTCTTCAGTTTTTTGTTTCTTCTTTCTGGTGGTTCCTCTTATTGGTTCTAATTTTTCCTTACAACATCACTAATGTGAAAATATGTGTAATAGGAATGTATATGTATAACCTGCATCAGATTGTGTGCCATTTTGGGGAGGGTGGTGGGGAGGAAGGTGGGGAGAAAAATTTTAAACTCAGAGTCATTGAAGTCCAGTGGCAAGACAAAAGTCAAGATGACTGGCAATGGTTCAGGATTCAGTGGATGACTTTGGCTTCTTTGGACGTCTAACGAGGCTCTAATTGCTCCACAGGGCCTGCTTTCACCACCTTCCTTGCCTTTTGGGACAAATTGTTCACATCTGTCTATTCCCAGGGGGGAATCTTCCTATGTTTGGGGTAGACACTATGCTAACTCACTGGTGGATTTGAGGCCCTTCAGTTACCCTCAAACTCATTTAGTGTGTCTGCTGAGACAGTTTACCATAGTGTGGCTTTTGTGCATGCTACAGCTTCTTGGAGCATCAGGTGGGATTTGGGTGGTAGTTGGACCCAAAGGTGGAAAGCATCTCTGCCAAGGGCTCAGCAGCCCTTCCACCAGGGGTACTAGTCTTCCCTGAACACCCATGCACCCCATTTTAATAGTTAAAAATTGAAGGATCATAGCCACAAATATTGAGAATTAGAAAATTACTTAGAGGCCAACTGCTCCCACCTCCTCATTTTAGAGATGAAGAAACTGAAGTAGACAGCACAAAAAGACTTGTCTAAGGTCACATCGATAACGAGAAGGAAGCTAGGTGCTATAGTAGATAGACTGCAGGCCCTGGTGTCAGGGAGACCTAAGTCCAAATTCAGCCTCAGACACTTACTAGATGTTTGACCCTGAGCACAGTCACTTAACCTCTGTTTGCCTCGGTTTTTTTTTTTATTCATAAAATGGGGATGATAATAACATCCACCTCCTCGGGTTATTGTGAGGATCAAATGAGTTAACAATTGGAAAATGCTTAGTATGATGGCTTGGCATGTAGTAAATGCTCTACAAATGTTAGCTGCTGCTGGGGCTGCTGCTGCTTCTTCTGCGACTCCTCCTCCTCCTCCTACTGCTGCTTAATTACTGATGTTGGTGAAGTTGTGATAATGATGATGATGATGATGATGATGATGATGATGATGATGATGATGAAGTTGATGTGTCAGAGGAAGAATTCAAACCCACCATCCCTAACTCCAAATCAGATCTTCCTACTCCTGCTATTGTAGCTCAAGGGGAAGTCCAGAGTCTCTGAGCTGGCCTAGGGAGTAGGGATGGAGAACCATTTATTTTCCTCGTGATATTTTACTGGGTGATCAAAAGGGGCTGGAGTTCACCACGAAGCTGCCAAAAACTTAGCTTTCCTGGGCTTGGGATCAGCCAAACCAGTGCATTTTATGTCCCTGTCTAGGAGAGGAAGGGGCATGAGCAGGAAAGACCCTCCTATCTTCTCCTCTGAGCCCAATCCGCTCTGGTAATCTCAGTCTGACATCGGACCGACAACGGTGTCATGCATTTAGTATGACCCTGTTGTGTTGAGTTGATCTTGGGCTATGACAGCAGAGCACATGCCCAGGTGATCCATCCGGAGATTCAAAGGCTCACCGATTCTAGATTTGCAGCTGGAGGGACCTCATTGAATGCAGGTTTCTCACTGTGCAGAGTTCCACAAAGGACAACTTGCTTTTTAATTAGGAGCTAATGAGAGATGATGGGCCTGGCCTCAGAGGATCACCTCAGTAAGCATCACCAGATGGGTGTTGAGTAGAGGCTGAAATGTTGGGGTCTCCACAAGTGAAATTCATCCTTCAGTTGTGGCAGGGGGTGTAATCTCCTTTGGGGCAGGGATGCCCACAATGGCAAAATCATCAAAGACAAGAAACCCTAATGTGAGGTTACAGCCAGTGTACTTCTGCTATGCTAGACTTGGCCAAAGATACTGTTCTCATGTCTTCAGTTACAGAGACTTGTCCCCTGGCAGCCTCCCAGGGATTCAGAATTTCTGTTTCAAGCAATATAAGCTTCCCCCCAAGCAAACATGAGGACCCCTAGGAAGGCCTCGGAGTTTTTATTAGGAGGTTTGCTATTATTGCTTCAGAGATGTGTATGAATTAGTATGAAACCTTCTGTGTATCAGAGGTCTTTGGGCTAAAATGCTACTGCCACTGATGCCAAGGGACCTTGCCTGTGGAAAATATAGCCAAGAATGTTTTCCATTTGTAAAAAAAAATAGAAAAAAAGAAAAAAATGTCAAATACAGGTGCAGTATATAGTCTGACTGTCTCAGGTTCCTTCCAAGAGAGGAAGTGCCCTGGAGAGCTGGCTCCTTAGCCAGATGACCTGGATTTAAATCCCAGAACTGATGCTTAACACCTGGGTGATCTTCGTCAGGTCACCTCACATTTGGCCTTCAGTTTCCTTTTCTGTAAAGTGGGAGGCAGGGTTCCACTTAACAGCCTTTGAGGCGTCCTCCAGCCCCAGGACTGTGAGCGTGGGCTCCTGTTTGCCTCCATCTAATGGAAACTTCAGCTGCTCCAACTTGAATCCCTATGGCCTTTCCGTAACCATCCAGATACTCAGCATCTGTGAATTTGTAACTCCATTTGTACGAGTATGGCTATGAGTAGTGCCTGACCCAGCCTCTCATTAGACTGCCTGAGCTGAGAGAAACACATGAGCTCCAAATGAGCACCTCCCAGCCTCCTCTGATACCTAGGGAGAATGCCATTTTGGGATTCCCATCACCTGAGGCAGCTTCCAGCTCTGGTACCTGCCTAACACAGAGTGGATCGCTTACCTTCTCTAAGTTTTAACCTGCCTCACTTTTAACACAAAGGAACTTGGCCAAATTGATCTTTAAGATGTCTTTCTACAGCTGGTGACACAATGCACAGAGTGCTGGGACTGGAGTCAGGAAGACCTGAGTTCAAATCCAGCCTCACACTTACTAGCTGTGTGACCCTGGTCAAGTCACTTAACCTCCATTTGCCTCAGTTCCCTCAACTGGAAAATAAGAAAAATAATTGCATCTACCTCACATGTTTGTTCTAAAGAACAAATGAGAGAATATTTGTAAAAAGAAAACAAAAACTTTCAGAGCACAGTGACTGAAACATAGTAGGTGCTGTCTAAGTGCTTGTTTTTATCTTTTCCCCCTTCCTTCATGTCCAAATGTCTTAATGAATGGTCATTCACTCCCTCATCCCCACGGTCTTTCAGCTGAGTCCAAGAGGGCTGCCCAGGGGAGGGAATCTGAACCTTCCTCTACTCCCAGATCTCTGTTACTTTGTGGACTTAATGTCACAGATTCACAGAGCTTGGAGGCAGCTCAGAAGTTAACTCCTCCAACTCCTGATGCACAGCGCCTGACAGTGGGTTTTAACCTGGTGAAGACAAGGGCCAAATTGTCAATAACTTTTCCCCCATGACATGTGTTGGCAATGCCCACTCATGTCTTCCAAAGTCACTTCCTTCACTGGGGTATGTATCTTCCTTCTTCCCTCCCTCTTTCCCACCATTCCTCAATGCAGGTCACATCTCCTACAGCCGTGAGACTCTAGGGCTGAGCCTCTCCATGCGTAGCTGGGCCGCTCTCAGGTGATAGATCCAAAGCCTACTGTTGTGCTGCTCTCAGTTACAGATCCACAGCCTGCTGCCAGGGGCCCATTTGATGACTTTCCATTTGGGTTGGACTTGCCAGAGCTCATGCTTTACAAGCTGAGCCTGTCAGACCATAGCGTCCTTTCCATTTCATTAGAAGGCATTGGGCAATGACTTTTGAAGAGGAAAACCTCTTTGTAAAAGAAACCATCTCAGCACTTTACAGAGAAATTCTCTTTTCAAAGCCACATGCCATAGGATTCACACTGTGCATCCAAAGGCCTGCTGAGCACAAATCAGGAGTTTACATTTCAGTTTCAACCAGTTTTTGAGAATTTTGTCCTCCACACATATTGATTTAGTACAGGGAACCATGGCAAGTTCTGACCCCAGAAAAATGCCTAGTCCCCCATGGCTACCATCCAGGGCAGTCAATATAGTTGGGGAACTAAGAGCCGGGTATTGCAAACTCACACATCCACCTATTGGATGTGCTTTTAAACCTAAACCATTGGTTCACCCATTTTCCCACAAGGCTTTGGGAAAGTTCAGTGTCCTCATGCTGCTTCTACCTTTCCAGAATAAGCTTCACTGAAACCTGAGAGCCTGGTGACCACTTTTGGCCCAGTCCCCCTCCCTCAGCCCCTCCACCCACTTTCACACATGACTTCCTTTAATACTAATGGTGGCTCCACTCACACATGCTCAATGGAGGAAATGTGAAATGTGTTCATGCTCTCCAGCTGTGCACTAAGTAAGTGAAATATGGCCTGTCCAGAGAGCATTTGCCATCCAAATGGAGGAATGCTGCTGATTGGGCAACGGTGTAGGCATTAGCAGCAAAAGAGCTGCTCTATCTATAGATTCCTCCCCCCCCCCATCTCCCTGTGACTAATGGATATTTGGAATGTGTCCTCAGCAGCGTTAGCTCCAAAGAACTGTGTGTTGCCAAAAACACAATCAGCCCTATCAATCAGAGAGTTCTAAGCTACTTAGGGATGTCCTCCGTGTACTCTCTAAACCATGTAAAGCAGACGCCAATCAGCTCATTATGGTCGGGACTCTGAGACATATGCAAATGAGCCTTCACTAAGCAAGGCACAGAACAAAGTTCTTCCGAGTCTTAGTATCTAAAAAGAAACCCAGCACTATCACCCGCCCAAGCACAGATATGATCAATGGCGTTCGGGTGATGTCAGATGATTTCTGAGTGGTGTGCCCTGGTGAGTCTGCTTTATGGGGACAGGGTGTATAGCTGGTAAATTAAAAAGGAATTTTTAAAAAGTTCTTTCTAGCACAGGTAGAGTAGTAACACACTCCCCCCCCCCCCAAGCTATGTTCTTGTGAACATATACTTAGAGGGAGGAGTTTCTGGGTTTCTCTCCCCACACGCCTGCACTCGTCACCTCATCACGTCTTCATCGTGCTTGGCTTCGTCACCCTTTGGCTGTGTGCTGCTTCTCCCAACAGGATCCTTCTTGGTAAAAACAGATGAATCAATAGATTTCAATCAAGGTGATTTCCTGAATCTCTGACCAAATCCTAACCATTCTAACTCCTTCAAAAACTTTCCAGAATAAACACGGCATTCCATCTCCTGGGAAACATCTTTTATCCCACCAAGCACCCTTTCAATTTGTAACTTTCCTGTGGGCAGAATTGAGCCTGAAGGCCCAAGGAAAGGTAAAGGAGATTGTCCCCTTTGTTTTCATGACATCGAGGAAAGAGCACAGGCTCAGAAAGCTAAGAGCCTGAGTTTTGCAGCTGTCTGTCCCTTACTATCTGTAGGACCTTGATGGGGGCATTGGACTTCCCCGGGTCTCACAATGTTGAATGTCACACTTGGACTGGACAGCCTAAAGTCCTTTCTGACTCTTAAGCTATGATTCTGTTTCAGTGGGTGATGGGGAGGGCTGGCCCGAGCTCAGGCTAGCTACAATGACATTGGCATCTAGCAGGAAGACTGGGAATCTGCTTTTGGGAGACTGAGGCTCAGGAGCATCCTTGGAAACTGAGCACTGGGCTCCCACGGGTTGGGGAGTAGCCTTTTTTGCATTAACTGCAAAGTCATATTGTTGTTTTAAAAACAGCTGGCCTCTGCAACTTATGGGGCTTTAGTAGTAATCAGGTCTGAGGCACAAAGAGACTCCTTCACTCAAAGTCAGTAGGACTACATTAAAAGGGGGAGGGGAGGTGGTCCAGAGGCTCATTCCTAACACCCTTCTCCTTAAACCATGTGACCCAGAGAAATGGGATTGCAGTTTTAGCCTTTTCCTTCATTCTTTTCCATTCCAGGTACAGGGAGTGGAGTTTCTAATTTGGCCAAAGAGTTCAAGACACAAGGGACTGGAGAGCCCTGGAATCCAAGGCAGCTTTGCTACCAGCCCAGCCACAATGCACTGAGGAGCCTTCAGGACAGGAGGCCAGCTGGGCTTTAAACTTGAATTTGGTGGGACTGATGTTGTGTGGGAAACTATGTAAACTGAGCCAAACCTATTATCTTCCCCAAATAAAAATCGTGTGGAGGATTATGCCCTGGGCTGCGGGGGAAATGCTTGTATCTTTTTTCTTGTTATAGCTTTGAGAATAAATACCCCTTCTGCAAAAGCTAATCCAATGTTAAATGATCAAAAGAAATAATGTTACTAGTCACTAGGTTCCTAAAATGGGGGAAACACAATTGGTGGATGAGTTTATAACAGTGGAAAGAGCTTCCCCAACACCTTCAGGCTGTCAGAAAATCCTGGGTGGCTACAGCTGTAAAAGACCTGACCCAGACAGCCCAGACACAGCGATCCCTGAAGGGCCAGATGCCTTTTGCCGCTGGATTTTTTTTTCTTTTCATCCATAGTTATCCCAATGGAAATTTTAGGAATTGCAAAAGGAATTCCATTAAACCAAACCATTCTTCCAGGAATATGAGTGAGGGTCTAATACTATGCCTATTAGGACTATGCCTGTTAGGATCAGGAAGGCAGGCACAAATTAGCATCTTTTTTATTTGTTTTCTGAAAAGCTTTCCGAAAGTATCACCAAGGGCCCTGAAAGCAGGCTTTAGGAAATGGCCTCTGGTGACTCAGAAGAGTGAATGTTCCCTTTTAAATGAGGGTATTTCTATCCACCAAAGGAGAGTATTTTGTGAGCAAGAGAAATTTATGATCCTGGGCCACAATGCCACGGGGAGTTAACTCATTATCTTTTTTGCTTCATCTGTCCCTTCAATCCTACTCCAGACACGTTAAAACAAACTCACACAAAAGCTAAACCAAATGCCAGCTTGCTAGAGAGCTAAACCTTTATTTCACTGATAGCTGCTGCAAACCTATAAAGAGATTTCTTGATAGCAAAGAGGACGTCATTTGGCCAAGCCTAGCTCACGCTAATGGATAAAGTTTCAGATCCTGAGGCCCAGGGATAAAAGCCTTGCAAGTCTACAAACACGTTTTCTGTCATTTTAGGTTTTGTTGGGCCCATATTAACCCTAGCTACCTCCTTCTAAGTCCTGAAAAGTCCACATAAGGGAAACTATTGGGTCAAAGGGAGACTGAGCCTCAAGGAAATGAGGCTCAAGGCCAGGTTTCTCCATGGTATGAGGGCCACAACTCATCAGTCTGCTTCCAGTGATTGCTTGGATACATAATAACTCAGCACTGGCAATTTGGATGATTGAATGTTGTTGGGCTGGTGCCAATGCCAACTTTGAAAGTGTGTTGGAACTTATCCACCAGCACGGCTGATGGCACAATTTATTCTAATTGGTCCTACTTACCTTCCATTTAAGTATTGACAAAGGAATAATGCTCCTCAGGAGCAGAGAACTTCGCAGATGCACAGTCATCCTCCTGGCAAAAATTCTTCTGGCAGGTATGGCGGGCCATCTTCAAAAAAAGTGATGCCATTAGACATAAAACCACTACGTAGCCCGTTATCAAACTTCTTCCTCTTTGAGCACTGACCTAATGGTAGGAAATGACGTGGCTACTTGAAAAATTTCGATGTAGTTGAAAGACACCTGACCCATCCTTCTAAAGCAGTGCCCTGGAAGGATGGGTAACAATCAGTATTTAAATGAAGTATGATCTTTTGATTTATTCAAGTCTCAAGCCAGTTAATAATGAATGAGGCTGGGCTGATTGGGAGAGACGTTCTGAAGGACTCATTCACTTTGCATCAGATACTTGATATTCAAGGAGGTCTCTGGGGTTCTGCATTTCTAACGAGCTCTGCCTTCCAGTTCATTAATGACAAGATGACATGAAGGGGCATGAAGAGAGAGAGGGGTAGGGACACTTTAAAAAGAATGAAAGAAGGGACTTAGTTGATCATGAGCACTACCCTCACTTTCCAAAGGGAGATTACTACTGAATACTTATAACTGACTTGACAAACACACAGCATTTTGCTTTATGTTTCATATGTGCATTGTTCAATGTTAATAGAAATTGTTTAGGCAGGATGGGGGAGTGCTGGTTGTGCAAGAGATGTGCTCTGGGTGCCATACCCTCCTTGGTTCCATCTTCTGAAATCCCTGGCTTCCCCCAAGCCTGTAGTGCTCAGTTCAAATGCCCCATCCTTCACTTGTGGGGTATGAGGGGAGACTCTTAAGCCCTTGGTCTCAGTACTTAGTGTTCTCCACAAAGACCTCCTCAGGGGCACCATTCAAACTTTGTAGTTATGGTGCTTCTGCCTAGTAGAAGCAAAGGTCCCTTCCTATTAACTTTTGCATTGTCTGTGCTCCACCCAGTGCCTGGCACACAGTAGGCACTTAATAAGTTCTCCCTGAATTGAATTGAGGGAATGAGAGGTCAAAGGAGATAAAACAGTGTTTCCATGGACCAGGCAAGACTGTTTAATTCCAAATGATTTAACTCCATTGGGAACAGCTTCATTACATGACTGTATGAGTTAATTTTTCCACACCTAAGATTCTGAGTTTCATACTGTATCCTCAGGCACCAAGGGTATGTCAAACATGAATGCTTTGATGCTGTCCAAATCAAACCTCACGAGGTATAGCAGCATCATTCTGGAAGTGTTGTCCAATGGAAATGGAGCTAAAGGAAGAGACTGGAAGCAGAAGCTGAGCTTCAGCTCTCCTGTGGCTCTGAGGAAGTCATGTCTCCACTCTGGCCCACAGTTTCTTTTTCTGTAGAAGAAGAAGGCCAAAAGAAATTATCTCTAAGTTCTATTCAAGATCAATTATTCCTTAATCCTGTGTTTCTGCAAAAGCACTTGGAAGCAAACCTCCTGGTTAAGAAGTAAAAGGAAAGAGTTTCCTTCATTTTCCTTGATCTGAGTAATCATGTGGGGAACAGCTAACATATAACAGCAGTAGGATGTATAATACCTGAAAGACATATAATACCTGCCGAACTTCTGTTTGATGATCTTTTGCATGGATCATGGTTGGCTTTGGCCCCATTCTCAGAGTTAGGCCTGTTATATTTTACACACACACACACACACACACACACATTCTCCCAAGTTCTAAGGGACTAAGGGGGTTGGAAATTTCTTGTCATGAGCTTAAACTTTCATTAACTGTGCCCCAAACTTCAATTTAACTATTCAATACTGGATTTTCTTTTTATAAAGGGATTAGTTATTTCACAGGTACAAGAAGAATAAAAATAGATAAACAAACATTGACTCTTGATCCCTAGGGTCATAATTCTCCCTATACCACCAAGGTCTCTAGGGATGGACTTAGGTTCACAATTTAGCTCACTTATTACATAGAATTTGTGCAAAAAAGGTCAAATCCAAAGTTAGTGGAGTTGGCTTCTGTTCCACTGGAGTCCCAGAACCCTTTCTCCTAAGGGGTGTCTCTGCTGGGCTGCTATAGCATTTGGCCTGGTTTCCTGCATATCAGGATGCTTGTGCATCCCACTTTCAGGTGTTTCAGGCCAGATAGAAGAATCTACTTACCCTACCTACAAAGAAGAAAGGATGAACAAAAAAACAAAGAGCCCGTTTGTTTCTCAGGGCTACACGACCTGACAGAGTGGAAGGAGCGAGGAAGGGAGGCAAGAAGAAAGTCTCATGACCCTCTCTAAATGCATCCTAGCATTAGTAGGGTCACCTACACCTTACCAAGTGAGTGCAGCTAATTCCAGAGCCTATGCTAAGCCTGAGCACCTTGAAGATGAAGACAAGACTTTGGAATGTACACACATTGAAGAGATGGTCAAATGTTTTCAAAAAGAAAGCAAATTTGGAAAAGATTTCATATTATCAAGCCATGTCTACATTCCTACACTTACCTCAAAAACTCACAAAAATATGGCTTCTGTTAGTGCCTTCTCATTAATTATGTTTTTCTCTAGTAGTAAAAATGGAACATGTCCCGTGAGGCAACATTCAGACCAGGCTGGGCAGTGAACCTGGGCATATGTGTGCATACTTCCTGCCAACCCCCACAAAACTTAACATGCTGGGCCTTGCTCCCATTTCTATTGTGGGTTCTAGGAGTTTGGTAACACAGCAGAGCCATGCAAAGCATTCCTGGGCTCATTTGGGGATTTTGGCTCTTACCTCTTATGTTAATTTGAATAGAGACATATAGGAAGGTTTTTTTTTTTTGGAGTTTCAATGTCATTCAGTATATTCTTTAAACACAATGAATCATTACCTTAATAGCAGAGCACACCAAGATGCATACTGAGGTAATTATGTGCTTAACATCTCCAGCTGTCCAGCACAGATGTTGCTAATGGAGTCTGCAGAAGAGTGCATTCTTTACTGTCTTCGTGAAGAGAAATGAGTCCAATGGATCATGGACTTTGGTGCCTATTTTATCTCCATCATCAATCTGATTGGACATTGGCAAATGACAATAGAACCCATTTTAAAAGGATCAATGAGGACCCAGGAAAGTCAAGTTGGTTCAATAGAATGGTGGGAAAACACACATACAATAGACCTTACACTGCACTAATCACCCCCCAGTGATTAATTGCTGACCATTAGTTAGTAACCTGCCACATTGATCATTTCTAGAAATTGTTAACGAGATATCCTGGGAAGTAGGACCTGATTCCCTTTGATTTCTGTGATAAACTTATATGTAGGTGGAATATAGAGCACAGGAAATCACACCAACTTGTGTCAGTGGTAGAAGCTATGAGAATAAACCTTCCCTTTCCATTTGTGTCCAACCCATCTCCAATCCTGTTATGGTTCAGTTCAAGTTGTGATGGAGCCTTGTTTTGACACATTTACAAATAACTCATTCTCTTGAGGCCTTAGCTGATTTCTTTCTAGGATGAAACAAGGTACAAGAGTAAAAGCACACAACGTGGATTAGAAGACTTGGTTCTAATCCAAGTTCTATCACCATCAGAAATGTGGCCTTAAGTAAATCCCTTGACCCCTGTAGGTCTTAGAGGAAAACTATTCTGTTGTTTTTCTTCTCCCCCTCCTTCTCTTTCTTCCTTCCTTTTTGAAGAGGACTGATAACATCACAGGGTGAAGTCTTGACTTGTAAATGAATTGGATTTTAGTGAGGCAGAGCTGCATAAAGTCATCAGCCTCACTCTCTCTTCCAGAGTCATCAAAGTCCAGTGGGCATGACAAAAGTCAAGATAACTGGTGATGGTCCAGGATGCAGTGGATGATCTCAGTGTCTTCAATGTCTGACCAAGCTCTAAGTGCTCCACAGTGTCTTCTTCAGCCATCTTCATGGCCCTTGGAACAAATTGTTCTCATTTAGCTATTCTTCCTGGGGAAGTCTTCACATGCTTGGGGTAGACATTGCCCTAACCCACTGTTAGATTTGAAGCTTGTCAGTTACCCCCAACTTGATTTAGCCCAATTGCAGAGGCAGTTTTATTGGGGTGGGGCTATTGAGCGTGCTTTAGCTTCTAGAGGTGCTAGCCCTCCCTGAACCTCACTCCCATATGCCCTCTTTTGTAAAATAAAGCAGTTGAATCAGATGATCCCCACAATATCTCTCATCTCATACTTCTACAATCCAACTTTATTTACCTCCAAAAATATCATCCCTAAAGTAGACCCCTCCCTACTTAATGTCAGTGATGATGAGTTCTTTTATTTTCTGAAGTCCAAATCTTTCTTATTGGCTAGTGAACACAGATGTCCCAAGGGGAAAAGGGTGCTCTCAGGATTGTGAAGAGGTCTTTGTGACAGGACTTAATCAGAGAACCTCTTGATCTCAAGTTGGAGGCCATGGTTGAGAATTTCCTTCATCATATGGGGTATCTGTATGCAGGTTATATTTGGAGTGAGAGAAAAAAACACTAGGGGTTTGGTGCAACTTTTGCAGAGCTTTAAATCCTTATACCCAGAGAACTCTATCCGGGGAGCCCTAAGGAGGGAGTGGAGCTAATTCTTATTTCTGCCCTTCCACACCTTGGACCCATAGCAGATTTATACCTTTTATGATAGGGAGAGGGATTATAATTTCCTTCCCTATGTGACCCTGTTGTCTGCTCTGTGTTATATTTGTTCAGTAGAAACTAGGCAGTTATGTGACATCTGCAACTCCTCACTCTCCATGTTCATGCCATAGTTTAGAGCTGACCCTTCATGGCTGTTTAAATGTGAAGAAGAAGGCTAGAAAAGCCTATCCTTCCCCCATGGAGTGTCTGCCAGGCCAAAAATTATCCCCAATAAGTTGTGAGATTGCAGGGTTTTATGTCTGTTCTGTCACAAACAAAGGGCAGGACCCTCCTCAGTTGAGTGAAAGAAAATGGAAAGAGTGATTCAATGTCATGACCTGTGAGGAATAGGATGGTCACCTAAGTGGGACCACACTTGAGGAAGGTCAATGTGCAATTGATACATAGAAGTCATTTTTGAGAGATCTGTGTGTTAATGAGGTAATGATCCCCCAAATGGTCCATGAGTTTGGTAGTTAAAGTTAAACCAAATCAGATATGTTTATTATAGGGACCATTTATTACACCGAACATTTCCATAGGGTCTGTAGTCTAACGAATGCCCCTCTCCAGAGCAAAGCTGTGTAGTTTCTTAGGGGTAGGGGCATTCAGCTTTGATGGCTTTGTAAGAGCCAGGTCAAAGAGTTCTGGTGGCCCTTCAGATATGGCTATACCATAGGCTTTGGAGATTTGGGGTTTTCCTTCTCTTCTCATTCCTCTCTTTTCATTAAAAGGTGTTTGAAAATTACTTTAGGGCAGCTGGAATTTTGAATAGAATTCCAGTAAGCCCAGTTACTTTTAAAGAACAGCTATGGATTGGAAGGAAAGGCAATAATCTACCTTTTAGGAAAACTCCACAAAAAGGGATATCAAGGACCTTTAATAGCTCTGGGAGAGTTCCTGCCCCTTCATTCTGCCCTGGGGGAAATATATATTTCCATAGACAAGGTTTTCCTGCCCTAGCTCACAAGCCTTGCTTCCTTAAATACAGACATTCACAATGCCACAGATCCTTTTCTGGTCCATAGCTGTTGGTGACCTAATTAGTAAAATGTTTAACATATTTTTGTCCTCTTGTAAATTCTGCAACATACTTTCTCCTCCTCTCTCCACCATTCACAAACAAATAGCAACATTACAACAACATTAGCTTCTGTCGAGGTCATTGTAAGGGTGTTGATTAGCACTCAAGCTGGGCAGGTTTCCCTTCTTGATGTAACTGCCACCTCCCATTGTTGTCAATTGCATATCATTTTTATGTCACTTTTTTCAAACGGGCTTATCCTAAGTTCCTCCCAACTCACCCATCAAGACAACATGTGAAGCCCTTAAGGGTCCAGTTGTTGTTCAATTGTTTATGACTCTTCATGGCCCCATTTGGGGTTTTCTTTGCAGAGATATGGATTAACTTGCCATTTCCTTCTCCAGCTCATTTTACAAATGAGGAAACTGAAGCAAATAGAGTTAAATGACTTTCCCAAGGTCACACAGCTTATAAGAGCCTGAAGCTAGATTTGAACTCAGGAAAAAGAGTCTTCATGACTCCAGACCTAGCACTTTGTCCACTGCACCACCTAGCTGACCTTGAGGGCCTAGAACAATTGCCAAACCAAGCTGTCTAAAAAAATCAATGGTGGGTATGCATATAAGCTGCTTATGAGCTTAGACTGCATGCCTTTACTAATTATGTCTCTAAAATATTTATGAACACTTGAAAAATAGAATCCTTACTGACAAAGAGTGATGACAAAAGGTTTTTTTTTTCCTTTGTAAGCAAGACAACGATAGATTCACATCATATTGTTGCCAAAGACTCATCATTTGATGGTCACACACATACCCACACCATTGTTGAGATGGTTGGCAGAAGTACAGAGACTCCCCACGCCTGGAACATGAGGTTCGTCTGAGAGGACCCAAGAGAACCTGGGCAGGTTGACCATGCCCCACACACTCACAGGTTACCCCAGCTGTGTTCAGCTTAATTCACATCCTGCAAGAATTCCCATACGTTAGTAAACTTCATCAGATTATATTTTGCTCTCATCTTGGAGTAGTGTGGAAGGAACATTGACAACGTACTTATACATTTAGAGAGTATTTTTTGCTAAATGATGGGAAATGAGTGTGAGAGACAAGTAACTTCTTCAGTAATTGGAATTAGCGCTCTAAACCTACAGTATAAATATCACGAAAGGACAAGTTTATTGGAGACAGCCATCTCCACTCCACTAAGAATTTTAACAACAAGGCAGAGACTCACATGTCCGGGACTATTTTGGATGTGTTCTTTTCCCGGAAGCAATGGAACCCAATGCTGCTGCCCACCCTTTCATTTTCCCTCCAGCCCTCCAAATACAGAGTAGGTAAGAGGAGTTATTACTTCAGGACCCGCACTTGTGCCTCCTTCTAAGACGGGCAAAGTATCAGCCTCTTTTGCTGCTGCCCATTTTTTCCCCAAGTTCATTGGATGGGGATACATGCTTCAGGGGCTTATCGTTTCTTCAGTGTATATGTAGGCTTTGCTCAGAAATAGATTGCAATAATTCTACGACTTAATGAATTGTCCTTGAGAGTGGTCTTGGAATGAAAATGAGTTACTTGTCAGATGGTCAAACTGCCTGTGAGTCATGCTTTCTGAACTTAGTTCACTGTTCCTTAATCAGCAACCTGGCCCAAAGCTGAAGCCTTTGCAGGTTGGCTGGACCTGCCAGTGCTTGTCTTGCACTGGAATATCCTTTGAACGCCAGGAGCCACTTCTGTCAAACAATGAAGACGTGGTTTCTTATCACTCCCTCTCCCCTCTCCCACCCCAAGGCTTTTAGAATCCTTGTAATATTATGAATAGGAGATACAGGGGCCAAAGATCATTTAAAGCATAGAAAAAGTATGAGGCATATACATATATTAAATAAATCGGTATTTGTTTTTTGTGAGAAAGAGAATTCCCTCTATTCCATTGTGGTAGCTATGGCTATATTGTCATCTGGCTACAATCAAAACCATTACAGAAATTGTTATGTGTATATGCATTTTGTGTATGTATGTGTATATCTAGCTATTTATATGTATTGTGAATTTGTATGTACATACATGTATTTACACATGTGTATGTATATATGTATATGCCAAAGGTCTGGTTTTCTTCTTAATAGTTATAACCAACTGAACACAGTGGTGCATTCACAGATAAGGAAAGGCCAATATATTAGTGTTGTTCTTCCAAAGAGAATATATTTGGAATGAACTTTTGTCCTGTGACTCAGAGAATCTTGATTTTGTCTGCCAGGCTGAGATTTAATCAGCTGTTAATGATGTCTCAGAATACCTGCATACTGATGGCCCAAGCGATTGGGCCAATTTAAAGCTCTCTAACTTGCTCTCTCATTGAACTAAAAAAGGAGAGGCCCAAGGTTCCAGGGGAATGTTTGGTTGTATTAATAAAATATTAAAGTATGACCAGAAAATTTGGCCAGTGCAGGCAGGCACTCAGCTAGTAGGGAACATGGGTTGTGAAATGGTGCAAGCCTTCAAACCCCTTAAGTTATATCATGTGTATACACACACACACACACACACACACACACACAAAGTGTCCTTTGAATTTTCACTTTTAAGCCAGTAACACTAGCATTGCCACAGTGAATCAGATTGGTGCCTAGCTCTGTGTCAGGGTAAAAAGAATATAAAAGGTACTATTCAGGCCCAGGGAAGCTTTCCTCCCAACCTTTCTCTAACCCATTCCACACCAAAAAAATTGGCAAAAAAGGTTTGAGGAATAATATATTTTTTCCTTAAAAATTCACAAGAGGTTTTTGGTTGTGTGTGTATGTATGTGTGTGATTTTTGTTTTGTTTTAGTGAATGAGAATGGAGAACAGTACCTTGAAAAAAAGCACAAAGGAAAAAGATTTAGAATGTAGAAAAAGATTTGTGTATTAGAATGTAAGAAAAAAGATTTAGATGTAGAAAAAAAGATAAATTTCTTTATCAATTGCTGGTAAAACACTGGGGCAACTGACAGGAATGGGAGAAGAGAGGAGCCCACTGGTCTTGCTGCCTTTCATTATCTCCAACTTGAGGGCCCAGAGCCAGTATGATGATCTCTGCAAGGTCCAGCCTCATCTTCTCATCTGAAATTCATGCTTCAACCATTCACTGAAATGACATGTCTTCCTCCAATAAGTAAATCCATAGGTGAACACCTAAAACCAGCCCTGAGGGATATCTAAGCTATAGAGATGCTTTGGGTTTACCTAGATCCAGTTCCACTTTAAGGTCCTCTCTCTCTCTTCAGTAGTCATATTCTTTGGCCCATGCTTCCATCCAAGGTTTCCCCTGGGAACATTAGAATTTAACTGCTATCTAAGTTTCCTAGGGAAATGGTTCCTTTGTATTTAGCTTTAGAATTTAGGCTACCATAACATTGACTACTGACAAGCTTTATTTCACCCAAGAATCAATCATTCAATAAACATTTACAAGCTAGTATGTTGCTACACTATTGTATACACTGGGCCAGGGACTGGGGTGCAAAGACCAAAGTGAAAGAACTTACAAGTGAGACCATAAAAAGATAAGAGCAATATTTGTCCCCCTCCAGTCAATTTAACCTCAGACATCTATATTGTCCAGAAATATTACTATGCTTGGTGTACTCCCAGACCCCTTTGCAAAGGAAAAATAATCTTTAGGGTTACAAGAGAGTCAAGCAATTTAATCTTGTGGTGAGCTTTACCTACCCATGACCAGCAGACATCTCAACATCTTAGTGTTGTTCAGTCACTCAGTTGTATCTCACTCTTTGTGACCCCATGGACCATAGCATGCCAGGCCCTTCTATTTCTTGAAGTCTGTCCAAGTTCAAGTTCATTGTTTCCATGATACTACCTATCCTTCTCATCCTCTGTCATCCCCTTTTCCTTTTGTCTTCAATATCAGGGTCTTTTCCAATGAGTCTCATCATCTCATTTTGAGGCCAAAGTATTTAAGCTTCAGGTTCAGTATTTGACCTTCCAGTGAAAACCTGAATTAATTTCTTTAAATATTGACTGATTTGATCTCCTTGCTGTCCTAGGGATTCTCAAAAGTCTTCTCCAGCATCTTCACAATTCAAAAGTGTTGATTCTGTAGTGCTCAGCTTTTCTTATAGTTTAACTTTCACAGCCACACATTGCTACTGGAAAAATCCACCATATAGACCATTGTTGGCAAGGTGATGTCTCTGCTTTTTAGTATGCTATCCAGATTTACTATAGTTTTCTTTCCAAGGAGAAAGCATCTTTTAATTTCCTGGCTGCATTTGACATCTGCAGTGATCTTTGAGCCCAAGAATATATAATCTGACACTGCTTCCATTTCTTCTCCCTCTATTTACTAGGAAGTGTTAAGACCAGTTGCCAAGATCTTAATTTTTTTTACATTAGACTTCAAACCAACTTCTACATTCTTTTCTTTCACCCCCATCAAGAGGTTTCTTAATTCCTCTTCACTTTCTGCCATCAGAGTGATATCATCTGCATATCTTAGATCATTGATATTTCTCCCAGCAAACTTAATTCTAGGTTTTTATTCATATAGCCTGGCATTTTACATTATGTACTCTGCATATAAGTTAAATAAATAAGGTAACAATATACAGCCTTGCCATACTCCTCCAATCTGAAACCAGTTAGTTCTTCCATGTTCTTTTTTGAAATTTTTATTTAAAAATATTTTATCCTGAACTTAAGAAGTAAAACAAGCATTTCTATAATATATTCTTGAGCCACATACAGGTTCATCAGGAGACAAGTAAGATGATCTGATATTCTCATCTCTTTGAGGACTTGTCACATTTTATTGTGATCCATAGTTCCTCTGCCTCTTCAAAAACCAGCATTAAGGGTTTCTAGAAAACCCTTCCTCCCATCCTCTACCATCTACATAACTCACCTAATCAGAGGGGGATTAAATTTTGAGTTCTTCTTCTATGGCATTATTCTGTCTCTAGCTGTTGCCAGCATTCATTTGGACCGGGAACTGCTCCTTTTCTTCCAGGTTATGTCTCTGGCCCCACCCACTACTCACATTAATCAATTACTGCAGACTATGAGGGCACTACTCTTTGTTGGAAGCTGTTACAGGATGAGATATGTTCTACAAAGGAACAACATGCAGAAAGGAGAAGCAAGGTGCTGACAGGGTAGAAACAGCATGGCTCTCTGAAGAAATACTGGATCAACGGTGGCTGTGATCTTGGAAGTCAATCACAGACAGACAAACTGACAGCGCACTGAGAATAAGAGACAGAGGAAGACAAAAAGGATGGTCAGACAAAGAAACAGAGAGAAAGTGTATGCAAAATCTAAAGATAAAAAGTATTTTGCTAAGATTTCTTTTTTTTTTAATTTTTCCTTGATTTTCCTGTGTCTGTAATTAATTTTAAACAAAATATATTTGATGCTCATTCTACAATGACATTATATATAATTTAAAGAAAATTTAGAATTTAGGATTTAGAATAAGAAGATGTGTTTGGTGCCTGGCTCTGCTCCTTACTAAATGTGATGATGGGCAAAGAGATTCAGAGACATCCATCATTAGCATTAGTGGTATGTTAATAACAAAACCCAGCAGGATGAGACACAAAGAAATATCCCATTGAAATTACCTATAGAACATAGAAAACATTTGGGAATCTATATATCAAGGCACAGACAGGAATCATAAGAGTGACACTACAAAGCGTTATTTTCAGAAGTAAAAACTGACCTAAAGCATTGGAGAAATACCAATTGCTCTTGAGTAGGTTAAGCCAACATAATGAAATGACACTACTATCTGATAATAATACGGATGGCAATTTTGTAGCATTTTAAGGTTTGCAAAACACTTTAAATTTATTGACTTCCTGCTCTACCAATCAAACTATTAAAAGATTACTTTTTGCAGATAGGGAAAAATAATCATAGAATTCATCTGAATGTACAAAAGGTCAAAAATATCAAAGGAAATACTTTCTTTTAAAGTGAGAAGGAAGGGAGTCTATACTATCAGATCTGAAACTGTACTACAAAGCAAAAATCATTAAAACAATTGGGTACTAATAGAAAAAATAGCTCAATCAGTGGAACTGATTTGGTTCATAGCAAATAGAAGCAAATGAACCTAGTGTTTCATAAATTCCAATACCCCAGCTGGATAGCTAGCTGGCATGGTGGATAGAGCATTGGGCTTGGAGGAAGGAACACCTGAGTTCAAATCTGGCTTCACACACTTACAAGGTTTATGACCTTGGACAAGTCACTTAACCCTCTTTGCCTTAGTTTCTCATCTATCAAATGAACTAGAGAAGGAAATGGCAAACCACTCTAGTATCTTTGCCAAGAAAACCCCAAATGGGATCACAAAGAGGTGGACATGATTGAGAAACAACTGAACAACAATATCCTAGTTATTAGGGTAAAGACTCAGTGTTTGACCCTCAGGAAACTGAAAAACAGTCCAGTAGAAATTGAGTGTGGACCAGTATCCTACACCTTATTTACATTCGAAAAGAATGGAAGAAATTACCTTTCCAATCTATGGGTAAGGGAAGAGTTTGTGAGCAAACAAGGGACAGAGAGGATCACAGAGCATAAAACTGACAGTTTTGATTACATGTTATTAAGAATAAAAAGTTTGTGTAAAAACAAAATCAATGCAATTAAAATTATCATGGGAACTTAACTGGGGGAAAATATTTGCAGTCAAGTTCTTCTCTTATAAAATTCTCTCTCTTTCTCTATTCATACATGTATATATATATATATGTATATCTATATGTAGAAGAGTGTGTGTGTATATGTATATATATATATATGTGGAAAATGATTTAAGTTTACAAGAAAAAGTGGATTTATCCATTAGATGAATGTCCAAATGACAAAAATAGACAGTACTTCTTACTTTTAAAAGTAAAAAAAAATTCAAACTATCAACAACAATGTAAAAAAAATGTTCCAAATCATTGTAATTACAGAAATACAAGCTAAAACAATTCTGAAATTTCAAATTTGCCTTTGGATTAATAAAGTTTACAAAAAAAAGTGTGGCAAATATTGACAAGCCTTCAGGAAAACACGCACTCTATTACATAGCTGTTGGAGATGTGAATTGTTCCAGCCATTCTGGAAAGGAATTTGGAGCCTTGCCCAATAGGTTACTAAAATGTAAACACATTTCGCTCAGCTCCACTACTTGGCCTCTACCCCAAAGGAAACAAAGAAAGGAGGAAAGGATTCTTACATAAAATATTTAGAATAGCTCTTTTGTAAGGGGCAAAGAACTTGAAATTAAGGGTATTCCCATGAGCTGTGGAATGGCTAAGAATATTGTGTTATATGAGTGCAAGCAAAATGCTATCAGCCTAAGAACTAATGAAATAGATGGTTTCAGAGGTTTCTAGGCAGACTTCTATGAACTGACACAGAGTGAAATGACCAGAACTGGAGCAATTTGTATAATAACAATATTATAAAGAAAAAAATCAGCTTTGAAAGACATGAGAACCAGGACCAATGCAGTAACAAATTCTGATTTCCAAGGACTGGTGATCAAGCATGCTGCTCACCTTTTGACAGTCAGTCAATAAGTATCTATTAACCACTTATTATCAAGAACTGTGATAAGTACTAGGGATAAATATAAAGCTAAAAAATAAACACTGCCCCTGTCTTCAAGGAGGGCACATTCTAATGGTAGACAACATGAAAACAACTGTGCATATATAAGATACATACTGAGAAATTTGGATATCATTACAGAGGGAAGGCACTGGTAATACATAGAAGTGGAGGTGGGAAAGGCCTCTTGAAGAAGGAGAACTTTGAGCTGAATTTTGAAGGAAACCAGGAAATCCTTTAAACAGAGAGGAGGAGGGAGAACATTCCAGACATGGGAGACCACCAGTGAAAATTCCCAGTCTTGATAGAGTGCTGGAAAAGTAGGATGAGGATATGTTATGAAGGGCTTTAAAAACCAAAATGAGGGATGATGGGCTAAAAATACATATTACGACATGTGATTCTTCTTCTTTTTCTTCTTCATATTCCTCCTCATCTCCCCCTTTCTCCTCCTCCTTTCTCTTTCATTTTGTTTGGGAAATGTTGACAGTGGAATGTCTCTCAGACATCAACTTTAAATGCCTATTGGGACATTAAATGTCTATTAATTTGTTGGTGATATGGGGCTGAAGCACAAGGAAGAGTTTTGAGTTCAATATATAGATCTGTGAATTATCTTCATCAAGATGATGATTAGACCCATTGGAGCTAATGAGAATAAGGAAAAAGAGAGAGAGAAGCTATATATAAAGAGAATAGAGTGCCCAGGACTGAACTTAGGTCTTCAACCAAAGAGAAGGGACATGCTATGATGAATGAGTGAAGAAGACTGAGAAGGAGTAGTCCATTGAGTGGTAAGAAAACAAAGAGAAAATGGAATTAAGAAAATCCAGAAAGGAGAGCTCATTATCTAGGAGAATGGGGTGTTCAACAGGGACAAATGCAACAGAGAGGTCAAGATGAATGTGAACCAAGAATAGAACAATACATTTCACAATTAAAAACAATCGGTTATTTTGGAGAGGGCCCCTATTGGAAGTCAGATAGCAAGGGATTGAGAACTAATCAGAGGAGAGTATTGGAAGCAATGAATATAGATAGCTTTTTACCACACATGTATCTCATTTGTATACCTTACTATCATTGTACTTTAACTTTGAGCCCTCTCTTCTCATGGACCTGATTTTATTTGTGGGAAATGTGTCCCTGGTGTTTGATGGAATATATCAGTATTGAATGCTATTACTATAGTATTTGACTAAATGTCTTTGCTAGAAACTAGTTAAATTTGGCTGGTTGATTGTTAGTGTGAAACATTTTGGTGGGGGCTCACAAGTGATAATGCTAGGATCCCAGCCCCTCTTGGCAATTTTTAGAACCCTGAGAGTAAGAGTAGTCATCTTTCTGAGGAAGCAATTTGCCAGGAAGTATTTATACCCTAAGTTAAATAATAGAGTAGCCACAAAGAAGGAAGAAAAAGAAGGGCTGGGATATCCAGAAATTCATAGCAGATAAAACCCAATAAAGAAGCTGATGGTAACATTAGTGGTCTCAAGTATCTTTATGGGCACCTACTATTTAGACAACAAGCAAGGACAATGTGAAGTGCTGGTGCCAAGGGAGATGCCTAAGTGTGCCTAGGATACGTCATGGCACTCAATAACCCTACTGTATGTCAGCCATTGTGAAAAGAACTGAGGATTCAAATGAGGAAAAGAGAGTCTTAGCCTTCAAGGAGCTTAAAGTCTACTGGGGGGAAGACAAGACACAAAATGAGTGGATGTAGAGTTGACACCGATGAATGACTAGACTAGGGATCTGGACCGATGTACATCATTCAGAAGAAGCAGGATAAATAAAAGAGAGTGAGAGAAGCCCTCCATATTAAGGTGAATACATGTCAAGAAATCCAAGAACTGGAAGAGGAAGCATGGCAGAGGGTGAGTAAAAGACAAAGGTTGGAGACCCAGGGTTTATCAAGGTTCCTAGGTGCTTTCCTACAATTTCCTTATTGGATGTAATTCAATAGGGATAAGTGTAAAGTCTTGTACTTTGGGCAAACAAGAACCATCTACCCAAGTATAAATGGGTAGAGTCCTGGACAAATAACAGTTGTCCTGATGAAAAAAAAAAGACCTGAGGGTTCTAATGGGCTGCCAAATCAGTTGGCTGTGATGTGGCTGGCTAAAAGCTCAATAAGATTTGAGAATATATTCAGAGAGGCAGACCTTCCCAAAATAGAGAAGTAATGGTCCCTTCAGACTCTGTCCTTGTCAGACCTCATCTGGAAGAAGGTGGGTGGGAAATCTGACTTAGGATGAATGCTGACAGCATTGATATTAAACAGTTAATAAATATTAAGTGCCTCTATGTGCCAGGCACTCTGCAAAGCACTGAAGATACAACAAAAGTCAAAAGATATCCCTTGCCCTCAAAGAACTTGCAATCTAATGGGAGAATACAACAAATAAAAAGAAGGCCAAAATCGGGGTGGGGGAATGGAGGGCACTGAGAAGGTGGGGGTTTCAGAGTTGATGTGATCCTACAGGAAGGGATTTTCTGGACACAATGATGAAATCCAGGTGAACAGGCAGGTGGGAAATGGATGATACCTGTTTGGGCCAGGAAGCTCTAAGCCTCCATCTTTTGCTCAGGACCAGAGCAATAGAATGGAGGAAAGTCAAAACAGACTTCCTGGGGTCACTGAGGTCAGAACTACAAGGGATGTCTAGGGTCTTTTAGTCTAACTCCATTTTTTCGACAAAGCTACGGGCAGAAGATAGGCTGTTGTCCTTGTCTAGTGTCAGAGGGAATACATATCAGAGTTAGGTTTAGGACCTAGCTTCCTTGTCCCAAAAAGCAGGGTCCTTACATGCCTCCCCTACTACACACTATAGGATCAAATATGTGGACAAGGGAATTAAAGGTGACTTCCTCCCCCCTCCCCCCTATAAATACAAGTGATTTTTTTTGGGGTAGGGGAAGGATAAAAAGTACCGACTCCACTAAAGCAGTAGCCTATACTAAACTAAGGGGTTTCTAGAAAGGCCAAGCAGAGCTCACTGTAGCCCTAGCATGGTCCCCTTCCAGACCACATAAAACCCTGTGATGGGTTTCAGGCCCCTCAACTTTTCCCTAATGGTTCTGGCTTTCCTGAGAACACTGATGGCAGGGAGTGCATCAGGCACATTTGGTGCAATTCTGCTTTCGCAGTAGGGGAGGAGGATGAGCCAGGCCTCTCTAAGAGGCCTAGTATATTCCAAGATGAAAGCTGCCTGCACATTAGGGAGGCTTCATTCCTCTTTGGAACACTAGGTTTTGAAGCTTTATTTCGGCCATCTATATTAGCAAGCCATTTGGGGGGATTTCTGTCTATTTTCAACTTTCACATCATAAAATAGAAAGCTGGCTCTAAGCTCAAAGGCATGGATGGGTATGGGAGTCATTCCACATCTGCTAATGGAAACACCCTGAATAGACAATGATTCCGTAAAAACAATAAGCTGTTAGGGGATGCAATGATATGCCTGCTTTCTATACAAGTTGCCTACGGCAATTATCGGCCTTTTTGTATTAAGTAATGTACAGGGCTGTGCATTCTGCACCGTTCTGGCAAAATCATTACAGGGCTTTAACCTCACTCTCTTGGAGTAAGCAGCATTGACTCCAAATTTCACAACAGGCAAATTTCTACAATTATGATGACAATTCATCTTCTTCTCTTTCGGTGGGGAAAACTCAGATGCCCAGCTGTTGGATAGAAAAAAAAAATTATGCTCCTCCTGGATTTTGGAAAATCCCACTAAAAAGTAATCTTCATTTATATCGCCACCATCTGGGCAATTAAAAACTCAGGCTACAACCCTCTATGCGTGAGGGGAGAGGGTGGAGTGAGCTGCAGTTATATTCTCTGCATGGGTATCCAGGAGTTGCCTAAGGGCCCATCAAAGCTGGATTCTTTGGATTGTTGAGCTGAAGTCAGGTGAGAGCTCACAGTGTACACCCTCCCTATTTGATACATGTAGAAACTGAGGACTATGGTGAGGAAAAGAAGTTTCTAGTCACAAAGTTAACCAGTGGGAGGTTCAGTCCTAAAGATGAGACCTTCTGTCCCTCATTCCATGTTCTTTCCACTACGCTACAAAGTCTCATGTCTCATACTTCCTATTGTCCGGTCATACCTCACTGCTGACATGGGCACCTGTTGTCTCTCTCATGAGAACATAAGCTCATTGAGAGCAGGGTTTGGTTCAGTCTTTGTATTCTGATTCCTGGTGTCTGGCACCTAATAAGCGCTTGATAAATGCTTGGCATTTTGTTGATTTATCCTTCATGGGGGGGGAGAATCCTTCATGAATTTCAAATTCTAATCTGTTCATTAGAAATGAAATTAATGTTTGCTTCCTCCACTCAGGCAAATGTCTATAGCACAACTCCTGTGTTTCCCACCTCCCCAACAATTCACCATTCTATTCCTTCTTGCTCAACATATGACACACACATTTAAATGGTTGGAAAGAGGCCGCCGAAACAAAACAAAACAAAGGGGTCAAGTAGCAAAATGTTAAGGAAGACAAATCACTAACAAGTTGATCCCCAACATAAGGAAAGGATCAACAGTAAGAGAACTCCTCCCTGAGCTTGGCGAGTTTGAGTCAGCAGACCCAGGGAACTGCAGCCTTGAGTACTGAAAGACTTGGGATTGAAAGATCCTGAGGAATGAAGGAGCTACCTATGCAGGGGTGGAGAAGGTCGAATGTGACCCTTGTCTTTAGGCTAGAGAACCAAATCTGCAGCAACAGGCCAGGAAAATAAAGAAACTGTCTTAAAGAGATGCCTATGGAAGATCGAGAAAAGGGACAGCTTCATGAACAACTGGTCCTAGTGGATGGGAATGAGAACAGGTTAAATAATCAACTTTTGGTTCCCAATAGGGCAAGGAAAGGGGTTTCCATTATTAATGCAGGTCACAAATGTCTAGTCATAGATCTGCCTAGAGCAGTGGTGACAAATTCTCTATAGAAATGGGGACCACTAAACTATGCATCCTACAGGCTCATACTGGCTTAGAAAACCACATATTAGCATTATCTAAGTTTTATTGTATTTTTATGTATTTTGTTACAAATTTTCCAATTACATTTTAATCTGGGTCAGACTCACTCTGGAGTGTCAACCTCTCATCTAGAGCAGTGAAAGGTGAAGTGATTTGCCCAGGGTTAAACAGTCAATTCATGGCAGAGGCAGGACTTGAACCCAGATCTTCTTGGCTTTCTATACTATGGGGCTGCTAGGTGGCACCATAGTGGATGAAGTACCTGGCTTGTAGTCAGGAAGATTCATCTTCCTGAGTTCAAATCTGATGCCAGAAACTTACTAGCTTTGTGACCCTGGACAAGTCACTTTACCCTTTTGGCCTCATTTTCCTCATCTGAAGAGTGAGCTGGCAAACCACTCCAGTATCTTTGCCAAGAAGGGGTCATGAAGAGTCAGACATGTCTGAAGAGGACTGAACAGCAACAACAGTTCTCTCTACCATACCATGTTATCTCTCCTCTTGCAGAAAGATCATATTTCCTTTTGTTTTAGCATTATTAAATTGGTTGCCTTTTGGATAAAAATCTCAAACATAAGAGTACTAACAGTTAAATTAATGTTTATAGATGCTGTAAAATCTTCCCTTGTTTTGTTTTGTTTTTTTTCATTATTCTGTGGCCATCATCGACGAAGTAGAAGTGATGATGCAAGGACATTTCATGCCTTTCTTTCTTTCTTTCATGGGTTATATTATGACATCAACAGAAAGTGAAGAAAGCTCCCAGAAGGTTGATTGAAGACCCTGTTGAAAATTATTAGGATGACATGAACAAGAATTTCAGAGGGAAAGCAGCCATACGTGGATTGTCACCTGACAAGTTGGCCAGAGTAGTCACATGAATGAACTCATAGCTGGTGAGCCTTTGGCCTCCATTGTAGCCCAGTGTTTCAAAAAGTGCCTTAGGAAGTTCTTGCAGCAGACGTGTGGAGCCACTGTGAGCTGGATAAGAACACAATCCATTCTCTTCAGAACTGGTTAAAGGGCCAGAACCAAAAAAGGCATCTTTAAAATTATGAAATCACTTGGGAAAGAGGTCTTCAAGGAAGTGTCCCAGAAAGCTTGCTGTTTCACATAATAATCAGTTATTTAGATAAGGACATAGATGTCATGTCTATCAAATTGTTAAATGGCACAATCCTAAAATGGATCGCTAACATATCAGGTGTCAGAGTGGGGATCCAAAAAGTTCTCAGCATCACAAATCCAATCAAATGAACTTAGTAGGGATAAATATAAAGCATTACAGTTGTTGATCATGATTATCCTCCTCCTTCTCCTCTTTATCATCATCATTAACTAGTATTTATATAGGCTTTAAGGTTTGGAAAATGCTTTACACATTTAATCCTCACAATAACCTTGCTATTAACAGCCTCCCATTTTAATACCCCCAACTACAAAATGAGGATAATATCAGTGTTGAGGTTTAGAGGTTTAGAGGTTCTGGGACACCTGGGTCCTGCCCAAATGAATTCAACCCAAGCCAAAGACAAGGTTTATCAAAACATTGATCAACGGTGACTGAGATTTAAAAAATCTGCCATATTGGCCAGACTGTTAAGAAATCTAAGCATTTGTATCACTAATGCAAGATCTCAAGGGCTAGATCTTAAGAGTCTGAGCACCTTAATAGAGGCCAGATGGATCTTATATACAGAAAGACTGTGGGAGCGATCTAGGAGTGACCAAGTAGTGACCAAGTTGTCTGTGGAGACTGTGAGGTAGCAGAACACCAGGACCTGGACCACATGGCCAAGGGACAATGGAGCCTAGATAGGATTAAGGGTGGAAAGTGGCCAGAGGCCATAGGGAGGTAAGACAATGGAGGGCTAGGTTAGGTTAAGGGTAAGGAGAATTGGGAGATTGGGCTTAGAATGTAATGAAAGGCCAGTTGATAGGATTATAGCCTCAGGCAAATGCCAGAGATTCAGCCATGTGGAAAAGTCCAGGACTTTTCCTTTTTGGGGTCCAGATCCCAAAGACATGGTCTTTTCCTTTTAGGGGTTCAGATCCCATCCCTATCAGCAGCACCTATCTTACAGGGCTGTTGTGAGGGTCAAATGAGATATTTTTCCTAAAGTGCTTAGGACAATATCTGGCACATAGTAGGCACTTAATAAATGCTTGTTCTCTTTCCCTTCTCTTCCCCGTTTTACATGTGAGGAAACTGAGGCTGGGAAGGATTTAATTAACTCAAGGGTTAATTAATAGTTAATTTAAATTAACTAACTATGTGCCCAGAGTCACATAGTTAGTAACTGTTTGAGGCAGGATTCAAACTCAAGTCTTCCTGATTCCAAATCATGTTTTCTACCCATTGCACTATCTAACTGACTCAGCTGAATCAACTTGTGAAGTTGATTTTTCACAAGTACAATATTTGATACATATGATTCTTATTAGCCGTTCATAAAAAATAAAAAGCCTGAGTTTATTACCGGGCCACAAGTTCAATATGAATCAACAGCCTGACATAGCAGCCAAGAAAGACAATGTGGTTTTCGGCACCTTTTTGAGAAGTATGGTATCCCAGAACAAAGAAGCTAGCACCATGCTGTACTCTGCCCTGTTTCTACATTACAATTAGGACTATGTTCAGTTCTGGGCATCACAATTTAGGAGGGACACTGATTATCTACAGAGCACCAGAAGGATAGTACCTGAGGTACTTAAGTTCAGTCACATGAATTTCTGACATATTGACATTGGTTAAGGGATTGAGCATGTTTAGCCTGGAGAAGATTACAAAAGCATATTATAATGATAAAAACATTTCTGTAGTGCCTACTATGTGCCAGGCACTGTGCTAAGTGTTTTACGTTTGCTATCCCATTTGATCCTCACAACAACCTTGGGAGGTAGGTACTATCATTATCCCTATTTTATAGTTGAGGAAACTGAGGCAAATAGGGGTTTAAGTGATTATCCCAGGGTCACACAGCTACTAAGTATCTGAGGCAGGTTTTGAACTCAGGTCCTCCTGACTTCTGTCCTGGTGTTCTATCCACATTGCCACCTGCCCCAGTAATAGTAGAAGTTGTGTTTGTCTTTCGTTCTTGAAGAGGACCATGACATCAAGGAGATGAGGACATGACTTGCAATTGACTTTGATTTGAGTGAGGGAGGGCTGTGCAAGGTCACCAGCTGCACTTTCACCTCTAGCGCCATCTGGGTCCAGTGGCCAGATATTCAACAGGACGACCAGAGATGGCCTAATAGTAGAAGTGGCAGTATCGTGTCTACGAGATAGTTTCTTTGTCTTTTTAGTGTTTTAATGACTATCATCTAAGAAATGGATGAGATTTGTTTTATTTGTCTCTACGGGAAGAATTGCAAGCAAAGGGATTGGGTGCTGGGGGGGAGGCTTTCAGTGCATTCCCAAACCAAGTACTTGCACTGGGACTGAGCTCTTCATTGCCCTCTCACTGGAACTTAAACTCTGCCCCTGGGAAGTTGAACTTTCTGCTTATCTTGCCCATAACCAGGTCACAATGCCATTTTCTATCTATTCCGTGCTGCCATGGGCACCCATTCCTGCCAATTCCTCTTTTTCCTCCTGCGTTAGAATGCAAGCCTCTTGAGATCAGCGATTTTCTCTTCCGTTTCTATTTGTATCTTCAGGGCAGAGCATAGTACCTAGCACCTTCTAAGGGCTTAGTCCTTGCTTTTTTTATTCATTTCATTTCATCTAACTTGTAAAAAGGCACATTTTGACTTGATGTGAGATAGACACAAACCAGGTCCAGCAAGAGAATAATCGAACAGAGTGAGCTGAATCTTAGCTATCTGCTCAAAGTCCTATGCTCAGAGCTATTACTGGGGGTTATTTGTGGTTGGTCAGTTGTGCTGGAGAAATGAGGGCCCCTCCAAATCAGAGATTCTGTTTTGATTTAATTACAAGATACCTCTTCTATAAGCGATAGCAATGGGGGACAAGTGGATTGTTTTTTTTTACTCACAATTCTCCTATATAGATCTCAAAAGGTGCAAACTGAGCCATTTCTCTCACACCAGCCCCTTGCAGTCCGGGGAAAACCCTAATCAGGGCTGGAACAGATCTTCAACCCAGGGAATAATGAACAAAAACAAACTTGTACTTTCCCTCCCACTCATTTCTCAAGTCCTTACAATCTGTCTTTTAAATATACAGCAGCAGAAATTGATCTCTCCAAGATTACCACCAGTCTCTTAATGACAGCATCCATTGACCTTTCCTTGGGGGGCACCAGCACCCTACCACTTGCTGTTTGTCCCTCCTTCTATCAGTTACGCAGGCTCTCAGCTTTGGCGTCATCTTCAACTCCTTGCTCATCTTCTTCCCACTTATTGAATCAACTGCCAAGTCTTGTCATTTTGACCTTAATGGTGCCTCTCAATAATTTCTCTTTCTCTTCACTCTCACAGCCACTAGCCATGCACAGGCCCTCATTATTCTTTGCCTAGACTACTGCAATAAATTTCTTGTTGGTCTCCCTTTCTTAAGTCTCTCCCTGCTCCAATCCGTCTTCCACTCAGTTGCCAAAGTGATTTTCCTGGGGCAGCTAGATGGCACAGTGGATAGAGCTCTGGCCTTGGAGTCAGGAGGACCTGAGTTCAAATCCAGCTTCAGACATATAACACTAACTAGCTTTGTGACTCTGGGCGAGTCACCTGACCCCAATTGCCTCACAAAAATAAATAAAAACAAAGTGATTTTTCTAAATTATAAATCTGACCGTGTAACACCATCCCCTATACAATAAATACTTCAATGGCTCCCTATTCTCCCTATAAAACCCTCTGGCTCCTATAGCTCTTCACAATAGTTTTCTGGGCTTTATACTTTACCCATTCCACATAATCAACACTGTGCTCTTTCCTGTTCCTCACACAGAACACTCCACCTCCTAATTTCATGCTTTTTTACTGGCTCCCTTCCCCCCATGCCTGGAATACTCTCCCTAGTCATCTCTACCTTTTAACCATCTTTGCCTCCTTCAAGACAACTCTGATCTCTTCTTCAAGAGATGTTCCCTGCCCCCAGCCCCCAGCCTGCACTCCCCTCCAGGGCTTTCCTTCTGAGACTAGGGCTCCTTTACACTGCAGATGTTTTTGTGAGTGCATCATTACTTGCATGCTTTCTCACCCGCTAGAATATGATCCCCTTGAGGATGGGTTCCTTGTATCCACAGCACTTAAAACAGTATCTGGCACAAAGTAAGTGCTTAATAAATGCTTGTCAACTGACTGATCTTTTCAGTTTTCATTGTTCTTTTTCCTTCTGCAGCTCTTTGTTGACTGCAGCCAGTTGCCGACTATCTCCTCTTCTCCTCCCTGATTTGTCTTGATGATGATCTCAGGTTGTCTTAATGTTCAAATAGTTCATTCACAGTGTCCTTTGCTGATTCATTCTTTATAAATTGCCTTCTAACTGTGGATGTCACCTAGGACTGTCTTTGGCCCTTTTTTCTTCTCTATACTCTTTATTTCAGTTTCCTCTCTTATCAGCTCCCACAGGTTCAGTCAGTCAATAAACATACCTAAAGCTCCTACTGTGTGCCAGGTGCTGTGCTAAGTGCTGGACATACAAAGAAAGGTAAAATCAGGTCGGGAAGACAGTGTGTAAACAGCTATGTATACACAAGCTATGTACAGGATCTTTGGGGATAAGCAGCAGCAGGACGGCACTGGAACTAAGGGACATCAGGAAGGGTTCCCTGTAGGAAGTAAGGTTTTAATTGGACTTGGACGGAATCAGGGAACTCAAGATGTGGAGATAAGAGGGAAAGATTGCCAGGGTGGGGGGAGAGGGGGAGGCACAGGGCAGCCAGTGAAAATGCCTAGATTCAGTAGACAGAGTTTCTTGGTCAATGAACAGAATGAGGCCAGTGTCACTGGATCAGAGCCTGTGGTGGGGTATGAAGAGAACAAGGACTGAGCCACATGGTTCTGGAGAGCAATTTGGAACTACACCCAAAGGGCTATAAAATGTGCATACCCTTTGATCCAGCAATAGCACTGCTAAGTCTGTATTCCAAAGACATAAGAAAGGGGGAAATGACCGATTTGCACAAAAATATTTATAGCAGCTCTTTTTGTAGTGACTGAGAATTGAAAATCAAAGGGATGCCCATCAATTGAGGAATGGCTAAAAAAGCCATGGTATATGATTGTGATTGAATATTATTGTGCTATAAGAAATGACAAGCAGGATAATCTCAGAACAACCTGGAAAGATGTATACGAACTGATGCAAAGTGAAGCAAATATAGCTAACAGAACTTCTTTCCTTCCTTGCTTCCTTCCTTCCTCCCTCCCTTCCTTCCTTCCTTCCTTCCTTCCTTCCTTCCTTCCTTCCTTCCTTCCTTCCTTCCTTCCTTCCTTTCTTTGTTTCTTTTTTTTTCTTTTTCAAGTTGGGAGGGATGGTAAAAGGTAGAAAAAAATAAACACTAGTTACAATTTTTTCGGGGGATACTTTCATGTTCATCTCTTTAAAATCTCATTAGATATCTACTCAGTCATCAGGGGTATCTCTGATGAAAACATGAGAACATGCTCCAGCTTAACAACTCACATGCACCTAGTGGTGTGTAGGTAAATGATTAACAATAAGCTTCTGAAAAAAAAGTACATATAGCAAACTTTTCAGTTGAATCTGCAGTATTAACAATTTCTGCAACACTTTCTTAAGTGTAGATATTCAACAAACAGCAAAACAACGAATCAAACACTGATTTGGGAATTTACTCAAGGTATTCACGCTCATACTTAACGTGCAGCAATATGCGTTCATGTTAACAAGGCTCCAGCACACTTCTATGTGAACTCCTCTCTCCAATGGTAAGTGGAATAAGTTGAGATACTCTTTCCAGCTGTAATACCTCTGTGGCTTGCCTGCTGTGACCTCTTACAGTGTAACTCCTAAATTGGGCACAGTACAAACACTCTTTGTCTGGGCTGGGGTCATCACTGGGATTTACTGGTTTTTTTGTTTGTTTTGTTTTTGTTTTTTTGTTTTGCTTTGTTTTTTATAGATCAGAAATGTACCCGTAGGGACTGAGGAGCTATGGTGACTATTAGGAGAAGTGTATTTTTCTACAACTGAATTACCCATAGTTCCCTGAGAGTGTTTGAGTTGTAGCTATGTAGTGGGAAACCATTGTGGAAAACTGGAGCTGTGAGTGTAAAATGAAGTAGACACCATGGATAGTACATTGAGACTGGAGTCAGGAAGACCCAAGTTCAAATCCAATGCTCACTAGCTGTATGACCCTGAGAAAGCCACTTAATCTTTTTCAACCTCAGTTTTCTCATCTGTAAAATAGGAACAATAATAGCAATTACTTCTCAGAGTTGTTGTGAGGATCAAATGAACATCAACAGACAGGCATTAGCACCTATGAAGCACAAAGAAACAGGGAAGATGTCTCCAAAATATACCTCTTGGATCCTCTTTGGAAAATTTATGGAAGAGAATGGACAAGTCTGGCGGGAAGGAATGGAATGATTGGATCACAATCTCACCCACTGAAAGAAGTTTTCACACTGTCAAGATCCCCATTATGCCAGTGTATGAAATGAGAGGGAGCTACTTGGAGTCAGAAGCTGCTGGTTAAATAAGGCTTGGTCACTTACAGGCCTCATCACATCAGGCAAGTCAATGAAACTTTTCTGAGCTTAGGTTTTCTCTTCTGCAAAATAAGAGGATTTGACTAGATGGGACTGAAGAGCCATTCTGTCTCTAAATCCTATGATGCCCTGACATTTTCTAGGTACACTCAACAAGAAGATTCCCATGCCAGCCTCCCAGGGTGCACAGAGCTGGATGAAGGCCAGCTGGGACAGCTGAGGCTGTTGTTCAGATCTCCCTGCCTTTTCTTCTGAGTGAATTCCCCATCTTTCCATGACTCAGTCTTGGAATTGTTCTTGACTAGATTTTACACGGAAGTTAAATCTTCAAAATGTTATAAATTTTATGCTTCTCTCAAAAGTGTTACTTTTCTCCAAACTGTGATTATAGAAGGCGGGGGGTTTGGAATGGCAGGTGTGATGAGGTCCCCCAAGGTGATATTTGTGCAGGGGCACATTAGCATATTTCAACATTCTGATACTTCTTCCCTTTCATGTTTTAATGAACTTATCCAATGAGTATTGTGCTTTAGGGACCATATGTGTGTGAGCAAAGTTACCCATGGCTGGCTAAGCCTTCCCATTTATCTGGTTTGCTGCAGCAGGATCTGGTCTGCCCTGGTGAGGCTGCCACTGAAGAGGCCCCATAGTGTGAGAGAGAAGAAGGACTGTTCGGGTCCCAGATCCACTGTTTTGTTCCCTGTTAGCCCCAGTTTAAGAATCTTCAGAGATAAACGCACAATGGCATTTGAGAGGCATGCATTTTTTATTCCTTGCTGTTCATCTCTCGTTTGCCACCATCTACGTTATCATGAATTGATCAGTTCTTTCCAGGAATGTCTTCCCCTTCGACTTGGCTCAGTGGGATGTTAACCCTGACAGGCCTTGGGTAATACTAAGACTGGAGGATTTAGAGAAGGGAGTTGAGGCTACAGCAAGAAGATCACCGAGAGTTGGATTTGGATGTGACCTAAAATGTCAGGTAGGTCAGGCCTCTGAGTGGAAATTCTTTGGATTTAGAGTATGAAGGTAGCTGAAGCTTCATCCTGTGAATGACTTTGTTTTACAGTTGAGGATACGGAGATCTAAAGGGTGGGCATTATTTATCGAAGCACAGGATTGGGGGCAGCTAGGTGGTGCAGTGGATAGAGCACTGGGCTTGGAATCAGGAAGACTCATTTTCATGAGTTCCAGTTCAACCTCAGACACTTACTAGCTATGAGACTCTGTCACTTAATCCTGTTTGCTTCTATAAAATGAGCTGAAGAAGGAAATAGCAAATCACTCCAGTATTTCTACCTATAAAACCCCAAATGGGGTAACAAAGAGTAGGACATGACTGAAAACAACTGAATAACAATAGACCCTCCAGGAGTTCCCAGTTGAATAAGACAGATAACACTCCAGCGATTTTTTTTCTTTTTTTGGCTAAGCAATAAGGTTAAATGACTTGCCCAGGGCCACAAAGCTAGTAAGTGTTATGTGTCTGAGACCGGATTTGAACTCAGGTCCTCCTGAATCCAGGGCCAGTGCTCTATCCACTGTGCCACCTAGCTGCCCCAACAATTTTTAAAAGCAAAATATAAACAGGAAAACCCCAGCTAGGGTCACAAAGAGCCAGATACAACTGAAATGAATGAACTACAACAAAAACAACAAAGACGTAGAGCCAGATGGGACCTTTAGATTTTGGGCTCTTTCAGCTCAGAGACTTTCTTGCCTTTTTCTTTTGTATCTAGTGTCTAGCACATAGTAGGAGCTTAATAAATATGTATTGCCTGACCTACTAACTGACTAGCCTTAGCATTCATCTAGGCCAGAATCCCAGGAAGGACAATTATGATTTAGAACTGGACATAAAACATGGGGCTCATCTGGGCTAAATTATGATTTGCTAGACCAGGATACTAGATTGTGCAGATGGAATTGTATTAATTGTGTCTTTACACAGGCCTTGCCACTATAATGCCAGCACAAAGAGCAATGCTGAAGGCAGTATATAGGGGCTGAAATGGCTTGCTCTATATTTAGCAAACATGGACTCACTGCTTCCTATGTGCTGCTTACTGGGGGCTGGGGGGAGGGGAATGGCAGACACATAAGATGGTGTCCTTGATCACAAGGACATTGGAAATCAGATAGTGGAGGTGGGACGTGCCCCAAGTAACTGTTATGCAAAAGTGCCTGGACTGAGATCTGTAGCCTCCCCAGGATTGGCCAGTTCTGGGCACTTTCTGCATCAGGGACAGAGGGAGGCTGCTTGGTGGCAAATGCAACCCTGCCTGGCAAGCTTAGCCAGGCACACTCAGCCATTCATTTCTCTATCTTCATGCAATAGAGCAGATAGTGTGGGGCTGCCATGGAGAGGAGAGAGGAGTGCACAGTACTAGAAGTCAGGGCTAGGAAGTGAGCTGTATTTAAATAGAATAAGAATAGAAATCGATGAAAAGTGAAATGAGAAGCAGGGCTGTTGTTGGCAAAGCAGAAAGATTCTCTGATGCATTCTGGAGCTCCTCAAAATGAAATCAGTGCCAGCCTGTTACGGATCTCTTTGTACTTCATTAAATATTTCATTTCATTTCATTTCAGCAAACATCGATAATGCCTTTTGTACATACTGCGCAGTGTTTTTGTGTCTGCAGAGACTCCAAAGCAGAAGCAGATCTGGTCCCTGTCATCTTTCCATAGGGCTTACAGTCTAGGTGGACAGGTGAACCGTACACATGACTAAATGGAATGAGATTAGCATCAAAGGAAAGTCAATGAGCATCCACCTGAGGATCTTTCTGCACTCATGAAATACCAAGTCCCAAACTAAGAACAGATAAAACATTTCATTAGGTTGATGCGGAGTAAGCAAAGTAAATAAACCCCCACCCCCATACACACCTAATTAGTATTTTTGTCTAACATGGTAAGACTAATCTATAAGAAAACACCAGTTCTTCAGGGAAGACAACTGTATCCAATAGGGTGATCCCCATGTTGATCTGGAGCTAGGCCATTTTGAGAATCACTCCATTTTGTTGTGTCCAAGAGGGTGGTCCCTGTAACAATGAAGATTACTGCCAGAGGATAACTTGGTAAATGGTTTTTGTGAGTTTCCATGGCCTGGCCATGCTAGTCTTCGGATGACAGACATACAGACTAGCACTGGGTCCATGAGGCAGAACCTTTGATATCCCAGGACCACCTTCATGCCCTGCAGTGAGGCATCAGTGGAGGGAGACAATGGAGATGAACCCATCCATGCACACAGCCACCCACAGGTGCACATGTGTGAGTGCACACACATGACACACAGTGATTTCCTTCTTGATTTTATAATGGACAGAGAAAACTATCAAATGAAGCTGTTACTCTAATGGCATTTCTGCTCGAGGATATTGTCTTCAGATTTCACTTGAGGACAATGCAGGTATTGCATCACCGATCAAAAGCATATATTTTTCTTCTCAGAGATTATTTCAACAAAGTTAATTCAAATCAATTAGAAAGCAAAACATCTAATTGAAAAATCTTTACCTTTTTAGAACTGCTTTAGTTGTGGTGATTCTACAACTGCCGAGTGACTTACCACATGTGTCCTCTCTAGCGGTTGATGAAGGCTCCAGAAAATGGGTCTCTTGTCACTGGCTCAGACTGGTTATTGATCTTATCATTATGTTAATGGGCTACAGAGTCATAGCAAGATCAGTGCTCATGAGTACAAGGAGGAGATGGTTCTGGGAGGGGGCCATTTATACTGAAAACAGAGAAATCAATGATCATTTGCATCAAAAGAACAGCACTAATTTGTGCCTCAGAGATTCAGTTCCATATGAAAGCCCCTGCTATCTGGGGACTGACCAATCTGCCAGGCGTCGAAGTTGGAAGCCATCTTTGCACATTGGAAATGTTATTCTCTTCGCTGTCATTGCCACATGAGGAATGATGGTAAATAAACTAGTCTAATACTCACAATGCCTAAGGGTACAGCTGATTAATATTTCTAACATCATTGTCATCAGAAATTCAAAAGTCATTGATGAAGTTCACTTCACTAGCCTACTACCAATGATAAACACTGGCTTCATCTCTTGCCATTTCTCATCCCCATAGGTCTGGGTAAAGGACATTTTCAATTCCTTCTCCCCGACCCCGACCTTTTACACATCCTTTCCTGGAGCTTCTGCAAAAGCAATCACCTAAGAGAAAGCTTTCTTATTCCTTGCTTTTAGCAGCTATAATGTTAGCTGACACACATGTGGCTCTATCATTGGGTCAAAACTTTTTGTAACATACCCTATCACATTTGGTCACCACTACAAACACATGAGGGTAGTAGGACAAAGAACACTATGCCCATTTTATTGATAAGAAAGTAGAGGCTCTAAATATAATGTGACTTCCCCTCAAGTTCATATAGTTAGCAAGCTAAGACTTTAAACCAGGTTGTTTGACTGTGATCCAACACTCTGCACTCCCTGGCACTGCTTGCCATATTGTCTCTCAGTATTGTGCCTGAAGACTCAATAGTTCGCTTTCATGAAAGGCTGGCACAGATGGCAGATCAGAAGTTGGCCTTGGAGAGATGGTTCTTTCAGCTCACTTCACTGGAGCTTGACAATTTCTTGTCTAAGAGATGACCCCTTCTCGTCCAGTCAGATGGGTCTTTCCTACCTCTTGGGATATGTACCATTGCAGTCCATCACTGCCGCTACCTAGTGCTGCACCAATTTTACAGAGGGCTAAGGAAAAAGTTTCAACTTAGAACTTCAAGAAAGTGTGTACCTGGAGATCATCTCAATCAATCCTAAAACAAATCCAAATCCAGGACTTACATGTTCACTTGACTCCCCTAAACACATAGTAAGAATTGATAAGATTTTCAAAGGGTGGGAGCTAGTCCAAGCCCATTGTTAACCACAGCCCCATCCCAGTGGCATCAGTGATCACTATTTAAGAAGGCTGTGGTTTCACCATCAGTGCTAAACAGAAATGTGAAAGAAGTTTGTGGATTCAGGCAAGCTCTTTCTGGGTCTGCACATCTAACTTGGCCAGAGCTTCTCCTGGATCATCCAAGCCTATTTTCCTTCTGGTTCATGTAACAACACCAGTGATAATTTATACAAATTAGGATTTTGATTCAGAAAAATATACTTCAGTCCAGTTACTCTGCTTTGCATACGGCAAATTCACCTAAGTACTTTTCTGGACATAAGGCTGCAATTAAATGACCAAAGCCCATGAGATTTTTTCCATCAGAACAAATGGATGTGCTCAGCTCTAATGAGGTACATTGAAAAATGCTCCATGTTTAGAGAAAAGTCTTATATGTATATGCTGTTGGAAAACCAAGGAATCTCGCATGATTTGGATATTTGGATCTCATGTCATGTGGGTGTTATCCATATGAAAAGTCAAAAAGGATATCCATATTGGAATTTTATTGCAGATGTTAGCCTGACACTGTATCCTCCATGTATTAATTTCATCAACACACTCATTAGAAGTGGTTCTTTTTTAAATCTGAACATAAGATATATGTGTCACAATAGCTAAAGGGCTCTTCTTGGGACCAGCAAAGCCCACCTGTGGATTGTCCTTCCTAGGGGACCATAAGAGAATCAATTAACTTTCCAGTGCCCCAGACAAATCTCTCAGCTGAAGAGTTACAGTGAATACATGATCTGCAATGGTGAAGAGGAAGAGGAGGTTTCCACTCCAGTGCTTTCCCTACACCAATGGAATGACAGTTTGACTAAACAAACTGGAGGAAATGGTTGAGAAGATAAGGCAGACATATCGAAGATGTCTTAGAGCGTGATCCAATGAGCTGATGTAGCGAGAGAGCCATAAGAAGCCTTCTTCCATTCACTTCCTGCTTGCACTCTGACAGTCATTGTCTGTAGCACCCTAGAGAATCAAGTTCGCAAGATGTTTAGGAGTTCCATGGTGGCACAATAGTGGGCAGTGGAGAGGTTCCTGAGAGGTCAAACACCTTGAACACCTTGGTTCTAAACTGCATCAGCCATGCAGCACTCAGGGCTCTCTTTCTCTCTCTCTCTGTCTCTCTCTCTCTCTCTCTGTCTCTCTCTCTATTTCTGTCTCTCTGTCTCTCTCTCTGTCTCTGTCTCTCTTTCTCCTTCCCTCCTCTTCCTTTTACAAGACCCTGTCTGGGTCTCAGTTTCTTCCTCTGTAAAATGGTGTTCAACTAGATGATTCCTCCCTCTCTGAAGTACTAGCATCCTTCTGCAGTAATACCCCACATGCTATGGATTCACCTCCAAGTCATTCAGTAGGTCATGAGAGGACTTGAGGAAAGCCTTGATGAAGGGCATTTCTGCCAAAGAATGACTCAGTCAGCCACTGAGGTCAGAAAAGGCTCAACGATATGAAGGCATTTTTGGAACATGAGAGCCTTCTAAAATTCTGAAAGCTGTGTGTCCCATGCTGACCAGGCACACACACACACACACACACACACACACACACACACACACACACACACTCAAGCTTTGTTTACATGTGTCTCCACTCTCTTCCTACCAAGGGAGTCCCTTGCCTTTCTGATGTCCCCCCAAGAGCCTAAGTGACAGAAAGCCACTAGAGTTTGGATCAAGGACCCTAGGCTGGCAATAACTCACCTGAGTGGCCAGGAGGGAAGTTAACCTGCTATTGCAAAATTCCATGGAGATGCTGCTCACAAAAAAACAACAAAACTGGGGGGAGAGATACGATTTGTTGCTGACACAGACATGGGAAATGCAATTGTCTCACAATGGAGGCAGGGGTAGGATCTCCTTTATGACAAGTAGTGCCTTTCACTCCTGCCTAGAATAGTTCCAAAAGGGACTTTTTTTTTTTGAGGATCAGGGCTCTTTTATCTGAGTGCTCAAGTTGACTCTAAAGAGAGAAATGCCATGGACCCAAATCCCATTCTTGTCTGTGGAACTCATTTTAGCCCCAATTTATACAGGTCACAAAGGTATAGACTTTGGTATTGGGTGATGATCATCTACTTTATTTTAATTTACACTCCAACGTTGCTGCTAATCTACCCTGCAGTATGTTGATGTTCTTTTCCCATTGAAGAGGACAGTCTCCGCCCTGAATCAAACAAGTGGTATTTATTAACCTCTAAAGATGTGCCAGGCACCCTGCTAAACCCTGAGGATCTGGCAGAAAGGATGATCAGGTCACAAAGATGTTCTGTTGCTCTCTAGCACCTCCTGGGACCCCAACATTGTCCCACCAGAGGCTTAACTGTGCTTTTCATTGCCCCCCCTTGTTACTGAGGAACTTAAGGCTAAAAAACCAGTGATTAAATTTGATTTTATTGACTGTGTTGGTGGAGAATAAATGTTAGATATTCATGGACCAGAATCCTACTTTTTAAATGAAATCATGACTCTAAAGCCATCAGCAGTTATTCCAAATGGTGGTGAAGCTGATCCCTGTGAAGAGATGAAGCAGGTAAAAGTGTATTTGAAAATGGGACTGTAGTTCATTTACCAACTGGGGTCATTTCTCCTAAAAAGAAAACACTTCTATCACCTTAGCTGAATGGGCAGGAGAAAAAAAAATCATTGGATGATAGTTTTGACACTAAAAGGGGCCTTAAAGATCATTAAGTACAAACCCCTTGTGTTACAGATGTGGAATCTTGGGCCAACTGAAGGTCAAGTGAAGGTCACAAAGGCAATAAGGGTCAGAGCTGGGATCTGAAGTCAAATCCTCTCATTCTCAGTCAGGACACTTTCCACTGTATCACACTGCTTTCTAGGACACTAGGGCCATAGATTCTTAAATCTAGAGTTGGAAAAGACCCCAAAAGCCATCTAATCCAATCCCCTCTTTGTAGAGATAAGGAAACAAATACTCCTAGAAATTAAATGACTTGCCCATAGTCATTGAGTACATCTCATTGCAAGTACACTGATGTTTCCCCATCAACAGCAGGGCTGACTGGGCCAACAGTGGAGCCCAGTAACTAGAACTCTGAACTTGGATTCAAGAAGACTTGAGTTCAAATCTTGACTTAACTCCTTACTAGCCAGCAGTGTGATCATGGACAAATATCTTCACTTTCTAAGCTTCAGTTTACTGAAAAATGTGACTAAAAATATTTGCAGTGCTTACCCATCTCACTATTTGTTGTGAGGATCAAAGCAAATGATTTTGTTAACACAAAAGAATTATATATGCAATAGTTATTATTACAGTATTTTGCTCTTAATTTGATAGGAAATTCTAGAAGAATTTGAGGACCCTAGTTGAGGGAATCTCCCCCTCTTCAAAATTCAAGGCCAAATTCAAGACCAAACTAAGGCTTCATGAGATACTCATGAGTAAGTCAGAAATATCTACAGCTACTACCCACAGCTAACCTCAGGACAGCTCCCTGAAAGGGATTTCCTGGAAATTCTGTAGCATAAACCCATTCCTCTCTATTGTACCTAAAGTATTGTAAAAGCATCATCACATTCATTATCATCATCATCTTCATCATTGCTATCATCACCCTCAGCATCATCATCATCACCATCATCATCATCACCATCATCATCACCATCGTTGACATCATCATCTTCATCTTCATCACTGCCATCATCACACTCAGCATCACTACCTCATCATCATCATTATCATTATCATCATCATCATCAATCACAGTTCTATCCTGCTTTAAAATTCCTATGGTGCTTTCCAGATATTTTCTTATTTCCTCTTCACAATAACCCTGCAAGATAAATGTTTCCATTGTCCCCATTTTATAGATGAGTAAGGTAAGACTAAGCAAAATTAATCTGACCTTGGTCTGGGTCAGATGTATAACAAGGCAGGGTTTGAACACAGGGCTATCCTCCTGATACCAAACTCAATGCTTTGCCCACCCCATCAGACTCACTATTTTTATAACTATGAAAACCACCTGAGATTCTTGGAGATTATTCTATTCCTTTTTCTTTCTCTATTTGAATTTTAAGGAAAAATAAAAATCCTGCCACTTTTTCTGCCTCTTTCTCAAACTACCTCCTTTCTCTCTCTCTTTGCTCTCTGTTTTACTATTTTTTTTGGTGGTGGTTGTCATCATTGTTGTTGTTATATCATATATGGCCCAAAGCTGGAGATGCGTCTTACCAGCTGGCACTGGATTATTAAGTAATATATTACAATAGTGACATCCCTCCTCATGACAGGAATCCATTATAGATGGCAGAAATATATTCTCTAAGACCTTGACCATGCAAATGACGGGATCTTAATTTCATTTTAAAATATACTTTTTTTTTAATTTGGTTTTGAATGAGACTGAATGTAAAAACATACATTCTTCAGTTCCAAAGAGTAATAATGCCACCAGATTTTCAAGATGAATGACCTTGATGCTTAATCAAATAACTCCCAAGATGATTCTCAAACCTTTTCCCGCAACTTTATCAAAAGTATTACTAAAACTCTGCAGACTGGCTCCCAGCTCTTCAGACAGACAACCAGTGCAGGAGGAAGGATCTGGCTGATGGCTTCAAGTTGATTGATGTAGGGATGCATTCTCCAGAGTAACTGCTTCAATAGCGTTAGCTAGATACAAATGTAGGAAGGTGTGTTCTCATTATTTTTTGAATCATGGTTTTCATATTTAAGACAATTTTTGGATGAAAATTAAAACCAACAAAAAACAACACCATGATGTGTAACACGTGTTCAGAAGGGAGGTCAACCTCAAAATGATCTCTATTGTTCCATTCCCAGTCCTTCCTCTGCCCTGCTGATACTTGCCATCTGTGTGACTTTGGATACGTCATTCTACATTCTACTTCACTGGTCCTTAGCTTTCCCATTGCTAAATTAAGGGGGGGGTGTATTAGATTCCTTGCAATGTTTGTTCAACTTCTTTATCTATGATTCTGTGATCTAATGTCATTTCTTTCTTTCCCCTCAATCTCAAGACACTCCCCAACCCTTAATTCAATCATCTTTTGGTTCTGCTTGTTACTCTCATGATTTGCTATCAGATCTCAACGGCTGTCCTCCCTGGAACATCCCTCAACTTCTCTGATTTTTGCACTCAGGAATATCACTTTGCCCCAGTAGTTCCATGTACCCATTGGTGACTTCCTTTGACCATCTCTAGTTTGAGGAAGGGATCAGAGCAGTCATCTTACTTCCACCTCCACTTCTGAATTCCTGGACTTCGCCACTATGCCCCTGTGCATGTACCCTCCTTTACCTTCATTTCATCTTCCTTTTATGTGTTGTCTTTCCTCACCCCATTATATTGTAAGCCCCACCGAGTCTAGAGATTGTTTTCACTGAACATAATGCCTGGCACAGAGTATGTACTTAATGAATGCATGTTTTTATTGTTTTCCTCCTATGTTCTGAATGCTGCTTCCAAATTTCACGGAATGGACTCTTATAACCAAAAGCAATTTCAGTGCCCAGCTATCTCATTTTAAATATAAGGAACCTGAAACCATGATTAATCTATGGCCATGCAAACCATTCATGGTAAAGCTGGGGCTAGATTCATCCATTGTGACTCTCAATCAGTCTTCTTTCCATTACACAACATGCTTACTTCATCCAATGAACATAGTAGCATGGCTACTTCATCCAATGAACATAGTGGCATCTCCAGTTATCTATAACTCTGAGTCCCATATATGATAGTGAATATGTACACTGCACTGCATTACCATTTGGAAGCCTACCAGTTTCCTTCCCATATTTTCATTAAGAAAAACCTTGATAAGCACATAGAAAATTCTCATAAAAATGATATAGGCAACAAGTGTTTCTTATGTGCCAGCCACTGTGCTATGCACTCAGATAGAGATGTGAAAGTAGGCATAAGAGATAATAGTTAATGATAACAAGTAAGTAATATTTAATGTTAACAATTAAATCCATTATCTTTTTTATCTTTTGAAATGTTTTTCAATATAAGATACAAATGAATTAATAATTTTAAGATATTTATTAAGAGCTTACTATGCATAAAGTATTATACTCTCTGAGTATACAAATGCATACAGATACAAATGCACAGGAAATCCCTACCCTCATGGAGCTTACATTTTAATGGAGAGGGGGGAGTATGCCACACACATGGAAATGCTTACCAGGAAGGAGTATTCTTGGTTTAGAACAGAGGTGGGGAATCTGCTGCCTCGAGTCCGCATGTGGCCCTCTAGGTCCTCAAGTGTGGACCTTTGACTACATCCAAACTTCACAGAATAAATCCTCTTAAAAAAAAAGGATTTGTTCTGTAAAACTTGGACTCAGTCAAAAGTCCACCTCCGAGGACCTAGAAGGCCACATGTGTATTCAAGGCTGCAGGTTCCCCACTCTGGTTTATAAAATTAGAGGGAATGAAATCATGGGTGAGTATATTCACATACCCTCTCTAGAAATAAAGGGTCATTGACCTTGGAGTCAGGGGAAACTGAGATGAAATCTGACCTCAGATCCTTGACACTTACTAGTTATGTGACCAAGGGCAAGTCACTTAACCCCAACTGCCTCACCAAAAAGTGAAGAAAAGGTGGATCACAAATTAATAATAAAAAGGAAATAAAGGGTCATCCTGACTTGATTATAGATATAGATTATAGACTTGATTATAGATTATAGACTTGATTAGTAGGATGGAGAGGCAGAGGAGGTCTTAGCAAACTGGAAAGGCAGCTAGCTAGAAGATGGACATGTGGCAAAGTAATTCTTGACTGGGCCCTACCTAGATACACTGAACTACTTGGCAAGAGAATAAGCAGCCTAGAATGAAAGGTGGAAAACCTTCCCCAGATAGTTTACACCCCATACATAGATGGAAGATAATTGTCCATGGAGGTCACATGGTAAAGGTGGGAAGTCTAATGGTTCTTGGATTTCTGAATATCATTTGGCATAGCAAGTCATTTGGTTTCCAAGCGTGCCTCGAATCACACTTGCCTCTGACTCTCACTGATACTGCTATTGGCACTATCACTTCTGCCTCACTCAGCTATGTAAAAAAAAAAATCAGCCCCTAGATTCCATTAAAATAGCAACCCACCTAGAAAAGATTTTGTTTATGTAAATCTGGGAGACTACAACTCTCCCCAACTTCATTTTTCCTAGTGCCGAGTGCATGTCTCCATAAGCACATTAAGTCATTTGAGTTGAGTCTGAGCATAGTGGCTCTGCTATCGCTGAAGATAGAATCAATTCTATGGAGAGTCCTACACTGGGATCTGGAAGGCAAAGGGTGTCTGACTTCTTTGCATTTGAGAAAACTGGGCTCCATAGAAGTAGTCTGACTTTATGCATGGTGACACAGTTGATAGAATGGGAGAGCCAGAATTTGAACCCAGGACCTGTGGCTCTACAGGCATAACTCTTTCCTTTTCTTCAGGCTCCCTGCCTTCTGCATTTCCTCCTCAGATACTCCATTTTGTACTGAAGAACCTTGTTTAACTGTGCAGATTCCTTCTGGTTGTAGGAATCGACAGTTTAAAATGAAACAACAAAAACTTGGCCACCCCCTAACCTTTCAATGTTAGACCAAGCTGTATGCTTCAAGACACTTTAAAAAGGGTTTGAAGGGAAATCATATATAACTATCACCTCCCCTTCCACACACATCTGGCTTCTGGGATCTTAAATGACTTCATTTCTCCCTTGCTAATGTTTGAGCAAGCAGAGACATGAGCCATGTCCCTTGGGTGGTGCTAGGGGGCTCCTTTTCATGTTCCATTGTGAGTAGTACGGTTTGTAAATTACAAAAGAAAATAAAATGAAGAGTATTATTGGAGGTCAGACTCGGATATTCATCCACTGAGTTATGGAACTCTCTGGTTATAACTGCCTCATGTTCTATGAAAATGGTTCAGAAAAAACTGACACTCCCCCCAAAAGAATATAACAACAAAAAACAAGAGCTAAGTTTGATTTGGGGGTGAGGTGGGGTTAGGACACCTTCAAGTCTGCCAGTCAACAATTAAAAGTGAGTAAAAATTCCCTGAAACATTTTTTCAGAAAGATGTAGGGGAGGGAGCGTCAAGGGACACAAAATTCTTTCCCCATCCTCTGGTTAGCCCATTCATTCCTTAGCATGCCATCTCAAAATGAATGACCCAGAAGAAATGGGGTTTTGAAAGCCTAGTGGACATATGCCAATACGGCATATGGACAGTAAAAAAAAATCAGGGCAGGGGAGTGGGAAGGTAGGGGGAGCAAAAAGGCCCATTTTCCTTCACTCTTAGCTCAGTAACAAAGTCTCCTCTGGACAGGACCTTCATCCCTTGGCTGCCCTGCTGAGATTCCCATGGATGTTATATATATCATGTGAGAAATGAAGTGAAATTGAGAGAAAGAGAAAAGAGAACCTCAATCCTAAACAGATAAAAATAGTTTAAAAACAACAACAAAAGATGTTTTAGGAGATGACAAAGATGATATAAATCATATCTTTCTCTTGCTCTTGTCCATTAAGTTATCATCAACAACACAGGCACCATCAGGAGTAATTATTCAACATCTGTTCCTGTGTTGGAGAAGTTCTAAGCTTTTAATAAAGTATAGTGACACTCCATTCATCCCAGCATCACTGGGAAGAAAGTGTTTCTGACAGTACAATTTTCCAGATAACTGAAGCTCATTCATTTAAGTGGGAACACTTCTTTGTGATTGGGTCAAGGACTTTGGGGGAAATCCTACCCTTTCTCAGAATGCTCAGTCTAGAGAAGCTGAAATCATTGACTCTTCACACTCCTTCCCCCCTTGAGAGATGTGTCATTGGTCTGAGTCTGCCTAGCCCTTCCTCCATCTCTTCTCTACTCACATAGCCATGACTGGAGTCCAAGCCCCCATTGCTTTTCACCTGGATTATTTTGATAGCCTTCCAACTGGTCTCACTGCCTCCAGTTTCTCCTTTCTCCAATGTATCTTAGACATGACTCCCAAGTGATGGAATACTGGGTCTAATCACATCACTGCCCTGATCAAAAAGCTCCAGTGGCTTGCTTTTAATTCAATCAATGAAACAACATGCATTGAGGAAATATCTACTATTTTTCAGTCACTCTGTTAGGTACTGGGGAAATAAATATAAACAATGAAATAATCCTTATGCACAAGGAGCTTAGAATCTTGATTCACATGGGGAAGGAAATACATATTCATTTGTTGTTTTTGTTGTTCAGTTATTTTCATGACTGAATGTCTGATGCTTCATGACTCCATTTGTGTTTTTCTTGGCAAAGATACTGGAGTTTGTCATTTTCTTCTCCAACTCATTTTACAGATGAGGAAACTGAGGCCAACAGGGGTAATTGATAACCCAGGGTCACATAACTAGTGTCTGAGGTCATATTTGAACTCAGAAAGATGAGTCTTCCTAATTCCAGGCCCAGCACTCTATTCAATGCACCAACTAGCTTCCCTTTCCATACACGCTTCCATACATATTGGATATTAATCCTCATGAATCTCCTACTCCACATTCTATCCAAACGGAGAGCATTGCTATTTTTTTTCTTTTTTTGGTGAGTCAATCAGGGTTAAGTGACTTGCCCAGGGTCACACAACTAGTGAGTATCATATGTCTGAGGTCAGATTTGAACTCAGGTCCTCCTGACTCTAGGGCCAATGCTCTATCCACTGCATCACCTAGCTGCCCCTAGCATTGCTATTCTTGACACACCTCTTTCCATTTCCTGTCTCTCTGCCAATCTATCCCCCATCCTTAACAACAATAATAACAACAAAAATAATGACAGCAACCAGCCAACCCAAAACAACAACACTCTTCACTTACTTCTGCTTTCCTCGATCACTATCGTCATATGCATCTCCTTTCTTTCTTGGCTAAACACTTGGAGGCAGTCATGTCCATTCAGTGTCCCACTTCCTCTCCTTACTCTTCTAAACCCTCTGCATTCTGGCTTCCCATGTTATCATTCCACCAAAACTGTTCTCTCCAAAGTTACCAATAGTCTCTTAGGCATCAGATCCATTTTTTTTTTGATCCTTGCCTTTCTTGATGTCTCTGCAACCTTTAACATTGTTGGTCACCTTCTCATGGACACTCTCTTTTTCTCTCTGCTTTTTGTGGCATTATTCTCTCTTGCTTCAACTCCTACTTCTCTGTTCAATCCTTCTCTGTTTCCTTTCTGCTATTTCACTGCCACATGTATTAATGGTGGGTGTGCCCCAAGGTTCTGTCCTATGCCCCCTTCTCTTTTACCTCTATTCTTTTCACTTAGTGATCTCCTCAACACCCATGGATTCAATTATCATCTTTCTGTGCCAAAACTATAGATCTGTCTCATGACCTACAACCTCAAATCAACTCCTGTCTGTTGGAGCTCTCAAACGGCCTGTCCTATTCACCTCTTAAGGTCAGCATGTGCCAAACTGAAGGAATTGCCTTTTCCCCCGGTCTTCCTGCTTCCCGGTTTCCCAGCTTCCCCCTTGTTGTTGAGGGTTCCATGATCCTCCCAGACTCTCAGGATTCCAACCCAGGTGTCATCTTTAACTTTTCACCCAACCCCCATATTTAATATGTTGCCAAGTCATTTTTTTTCTTCACATCATCCCTCATACATTTGCCTTTATCTACATTCACAAAACCATATACCCAGTTCAGGCCATCATTGCCTCTCATCTTGACCACTACAATAGCTTTATAACTGGTTTCCCTCACCCATGCCAATCCATCCTCTATTAAACTGCCAAGGTGATATTTCTAGATCATGCCAGCTCCCCTTTAGGCTCTATGGCTACCTATTAATCCAAGAATCAATAAAAAGCCCCTGTTTGGGACTTTTAAAGCTCTTCATAACCAGCACCCTTTCCATTTTTCCAGACTTCTTATATCTTACTCCCCTCTACACAATCTAGAATCTAACTATGCAGAAACGTTTCCATTCCTGGAACACAACACAGTTCTATCTCTGATCTCTGTGCCTTTTCATTAGTTGATCCTGAAGCCTAGAACATTTTGCCCCTCATCTCTGCCTCTTAGTTTTTCTGACTTTCTTCAAGAATCAGCTCAACTCCATTTTCTATAACAGGTCTCTCCTGGTTCCCCAAATGCTAATGCCTTCCCTCTCAGGCCATCTGCTTTCTTCTCTACATGTTTGTATGCATCTCGTTACTCATATATTGTCTCCCCTTTAGAACAAACTCCTTATGGGCAGGAACTGATTTTGACCTCCTTGGTATTTCCAGTGATTATCACAGGCGCTAGAACATATCAAACATTCACATATAGGAACATTCCTTCCTTATCTCTTCGGACTCAGAGAATTCTTACCTTTGTTCATATCTCACTTTTAAATGCCTCTTTCTCCATGACATTCTTGTTATTCTCCCAGCTGCTAATGCCCCCCTCCACTCCCTGAAATTACCATGCATGTATGTATGTGTATATGTATGCATGTGTGCATATGTATACTTCATCAATCCTTAAACTTTTATGAAGTGCCTACTATGTGCCAGGCACTGTGCTAAGCGCTAGAGATACAAAAAGAGGCAAGCCATGCCTTCCTTCTCTTAATTATGTCTAATATGTCCTGCACAGAACTTGGTTGTACATATGTGGTTGTTCTCACTCATTAGATTGTGAACTCCCTGAGGGCAGGGCCTGGCTGTTACCTCTTTTTCCATTTTTAGCACTCAGCACAGTGCTATTCTTTCTTAGGTAAATTATGCTATTTAAAATAGTTCATCAATGCCTTCTGTCTGTTCTACATGATAGGATTTTCTGAAAATATCATACCCCCCTACCTGAATGGAATCCTTCTCATAACAAACAAAAGTAGGCAGAAGTGTCTGACACAGTGGAATGCATTGTGCCCTGGTCATCTCTGACCTCTCTGTACAGAGAAGGGTAGCAGTTGGGATTTCCTCTGCCCCAAGATCCCATCAGCTTATCAGTGCCTCCATTCATCTTCCTGGTAGAGATATTGGCCTTTGCACCATGATTTTCTTTATTTACACTCTCTTTGGAGCTTCTTATTTCAGTCCTGCATCACTTCACACAGATTAGCCTGAATTTCTCTCAACTCCTCATAGCCACCATTTCTTGCTACAAAATTCAATTATAATGAAATACCTTTGTGCTCACACACCGGGTTAGCCATTCTCCAATTGCTAGACATCCATTTTGCTTCCATTAAAAGTACATGTAATGGAATATTGCTACTTAGATTGGACTTTTGTTCCCATCATTGAACTCTTTGAGGCAACTCTTATATATTGAAGAGCAAATGGAACTTGGAGTCTGGAAGACTGAAGTTGGGCTCCTGCCAACATAGATTAGCTATGTTACCCTGGGTAAGTCATTTAATCTCTCTCAGCCTTGGTTTCCTTTCTTCATCTGGAAAATGAGGATAAAAAATAAGCTACAGGGTTGTTGTGAGAATTAGATATGTATATACTGTATATGTATACCATATAATGTATGTATGTATGTATGCATACACTATACAAATATGTGCATCCTATCTAAAAGTTGGGATGAGGATGAGGATGATGGTGGTGGTGCTGATGATAGTGATGAGGGTCATCATCATCATGGTCATCATCATGGTTGTTGCTGTTGCTTGCATGACCAGCAATCACGGAGTCAAATGATAGAAATGGCAATTTTTCATGTGATGCCAAATTATTTCCTTACTACTATTGAATCACTTCATACCTTCAGTAACCCTTGATTCATGTGCCTGTCTGCTTGCAACAGCTCCACTGTGGAATGAGAAAATGGAGAGAATACTGAACTTGGAGTCACAGGGACCGAATTCTCATCCAAATACTAATATTACTACCTGTGCCCTGGAGAATTTCCCTTAACGAATCTGGGCCTCAGTTTTTCCATTTATACAAAAAAGGAGGTTAAATTAGGTGATCTCTAAGGTTCCTTCTAGGTACCATAGATCGATAGTCGTTTGATTGTGCTAATTTCCAAGGTGTGAGATAAAACTGCAGAATTCTTTTAATAAGCCCATCTCCAACTGTTAGTGATTTGGAGCATTATTCCATATGGTAATTTAAAGTTTAGAGTTTCTCTTTTTGAAAACTGTTCATATGCTTTGTTCTTGGTCTTTGACTCTTTTCTCATTCTCCACAAATCTGGGGCATCTATCTTATCAGTGATATTTGTTGTAAACCTTTTCAACATGGTTTTGGGGGGACTTTTTTAATCTTCATTTTCTTGTTCATGAGAAAGCTTTCTAAAAAGTTATTTACTAAAATTTTCTATTATATTTTAATGATAACTTCTATAATTAGTTTAGTTTAAAATTTTCTCTCTACCTATAGTGTGAAGATACCTTCTTCCACCTTTCTGATTGATATACCTATATACACATACCTATATCTTTGTGCATACATATGTCTGTATATACAAAATGATATGAACTTTTTTTTAGGATACGTATCCATTATTCTAGTGTATGGGCTAAGTTGCTAATCTGCCTGATTGCTTTCTGTTTTCCCCTCTAGTTTTTATTATATATGAAATCTTTCTCTTTAGAAGTGAATGTCTCTTCTTAGGCTTAGCTGAAACTGAGATCCTCTTTTGGATGGTGCGCACGTCTCACTTACCTAGTCTGTTTCCCTGATCTCCTTTCTCTTTTTTAACAGGTGACAAATAGTTTTGATGAATACTTGTATCATAATGTAGTTTGAGATCTGGGGTTGCTATTCTCCTTTAATTCATACCCCCCCGCCCAGTCATTACCCTTGAGATTCAAAACCTTTTGTGACTCCAAATGAATTTTATTAATTTGTCTAATCCTTTGAGGTATTTCTATAAAAATCTTATTGGTTTAGCCTCAAATCTATAAGGTACCTCAGGTTATAACAATATTTTTATTATATTAATATGGGCCAAACATAAACACTAAATGTTTCTCCCTTTATTGAGATCTTCCTTCCATTTTATCAATAGTAGTTTGCAATTATATTCGCTGAAATCTTGCCTGTGTCTTGGTAGATTAATTTGGAGATGTTTTTGCATTTTGTAATCATTTTGAGTGGGATATCTCTTAATAGACTTTATTCCTATTTTCTGTTAGTACTATGTAGACACTTTGATGCTTTTTTGTGACTTTAATTGTATCAATACTTTACTGCAATTATTAATTAGTTTCTTCATTGATTCTCTGGGTTTTCTAAGTAGAACATGATGTCATCTGAAAACAGAGACAATTTTGTCTTTGCTTTTTTGAGGTTTATCCCATAGGTTTTTTGCCTTCTTTTGCTGTTATAGTTAGAATTTCTGCATTCATGTCAATTAGTAATGTTCTTTAAAGAGAGGCCTTCCTTGCTTTTCTCCACTTTTATCAGGAAAATGTCTAGTGTTTCTCCATTCCACATAACGCTAGCTCTAAATTTTTAGTCAATGTTTTTCATCAAATTAAAGTTCTGATGCCTTTCTGGTTTGAACAGTTGGGTTGGAATTTGAACCCATGCCATCCTGAATCCATATTGAGCAAGGTTTTTTTTTTCCTAGTAGTCCACATTTTAAGGTAACAGAGTTGGGCATTGCCTGTCTCAGAGGTTGTAGGAACCTATCAGAAAGTAAAATAAAGCTTTGGGGTAGACAGCCTCCAGGAGAAAATTGAAAAACTGTAGCCTGATTTTTGATGCAATTAGCAGAGAGTTCCAGGGCTTAGAAGAATCATACTCCTCTGACCCATGCCCAAGGCTTGGGGTTCACAAGGGAGTTGTTGTTCACTTGTTTCATCTATGTTCAACTCTGTGTAACTCCATCTGACGTTTTCCTGGCCAAGATACTGGAGTGATTTCTTATTTCAGGGTTAAGTGACTTGCCCAGGGTCACACAGCTATTAAGAATCTGAGGCCAGGTTTGAACTCAATAAGATGAGTTTTCTTGACTCCAGACCCACTGATCTATTCATTGCAATGCCACTTAGTGGTCCTGGATTTATACTATAAACTATTTGTTACAGTTTTAATTTACATATGACTTATCAATTATATATTTATCACACGATATAGTAGAGAGTAGCCAAAACTTGGAGTCAGACTGGGATGGACCTTTGGGCTTTCCTGCTCAATATCTGTTTGACCTTCAGCAAGTTTCTTTCCTGTTGGCACCTTTCAAAGGTGTGTGGGGTTTTATGGTGCTTCTGTCTAATCTCCCTAACAGTCTGTGGGCTACATGCAGGTCAGAACTATGTCTTAGCTGAACTTTGAGTTTCCACTTACCAGACAAGGAAATGAATGAACTAAAGAGAGCACTGAGAGATGTAGCTGGGCTTCTTATGAGGAGCTGCACATGAGCTGAGACTTGAAGGGTGCTGGGGATTCAAAGAGGCAGGAGAGAACATTCCAGACAAAGAGATGAGCCCATGCAAAGGCATGACAGTGAGAGATGGAAAAATGAGGAGTTCCAAAATTGGGCTACCCTAGCTGGAGCACAAAGTATGGATGAGATCTAATGTGGGTTATCTTCCTGGAGATGGAGGGCAGAGCTAGACCAAGGAGGGCTTGCAATGCCAAGCTGAGTACTTTGTGCTTTTCCCTAGAGTCAAAGGGGAGTCCTAGGATTGACTCAGGGAACTGTAGCAAGAAGGAGTCCTCCAAAACAACTCACTCTCTCCCTCTTTATACTCATACAGTCCAAAAGAAACCAAACAGAGAAGAGTAAACCAGTTTCAAACTCCTATTAAGTAAAAAAAATAGAAAAAATGTACTCTGTAATTAGCCTTAAATATTCTATAAACAACATACACATACATACATACATGCATACATACACATACATATGTATATATATATATATATATATATATATATATATATACATATTTCAGGTAATATTTATAGGAATCTAGAAAAAGGAAAAAATATGTTAAAATATGCTTTGGGATTATCATTTCAGAACTACTTGATTCCTTCCTGGATCATTCTCTAAGAGGATTGAAACAAGCTCCTTAAGATCAATATCTTTTGTTTCAATTTCAAAGAGGACAGTTACTGTCCTGAGGTTAGTCCATGAACCAATCACTCTAGGTGTCAGAAGGCAGCCATCTTATTTAGTAAGAACTGCTTTGTTATCAGTATTTCTCCATTTCAAAGGAGAGGCCCAGTCGGTTCTTCCCACTTCCTTAAGAGAAACATCTGAACAGGGTTTGAAAAACCTAGAGAAATGGTACTCCAAAATAATTCTAGAAAAAAAAAGAGAGATTTGAAAATACTCCTTTAAACTTCTGAAAGGCAGGCTAGAGGGGGCACCCTGGAGGATTCTCTGTCCTCCAGGGACCTGGGCTGGAGATGGAGAGATGGAGTTCACACCAGGAGCACTTTGGGCAGGGCTGTGGAGCCAGAATCATGGGCAAACCAATCCCAAAGCCATGGTAAAAGGGAATGTGTCCTTCCATGTTGCGAATGACAGCCATTTCTTCTTTTCCATCTGCCTTCCAAACCCCTCATGTGGAGCTGGCCTCCATGACTTTCTTCTCACAGTCAGTGGTGTTATGGAGCTGGCTTTATTGTTATGATATGAATGTCAGCATGGGTTTCCACCCTCTACATTGCTTCTCCAATGCTTTCACAAAGCTAGCAGGGAATGTGGATGGCCTTGGATTGGAGCCAATGACTCTGTCACCAATTTGCTTTGTGACCACAAGTGACACATTCAGCCTTTTTGGGTCCCAGCTTCCTCCTCTGGACAATGGCAAAGTTGATGTGGGTGACCTCTCCCATGCCTGTGGGTGCTAGCTTCCTTAGGTGTATTGTTAACTGTGCCTACTCTGGCCCCTCCAGTCTGAAGGCCAAGTCTGATATGTGTCACCCTCCCATTCCCAGCATATTGAAAGGGGTTGGGACATAATTAAACTCTTTGTGATTAGCTGAAGCCCCCTTCACTAATTGTATTATCCCAATTTTAGAGGCCCCACACCCTAGGTCCTTTTAATCATTAACATCCAGATTAGTTTTCACAAAACTATAGTTACTTCAGAGGTATAGCAAGAACAGACATGTAAACATTCCCTCCAATATGTGGGGGGGGGGCAAAATCCCCCTTGCCTTTGTATCTCTTCAGTCTCTAGGCAGGAGAGGGAGATCAGGTTCACAGTTTAACTCAGTTCCTCTACAACTCTACAACATTTCCTCCATGTTCCAAGTTTAAAGCTACCTTGGGCTTGAGTCTCAGCACCCTGGCTTCTCAGGGCTTCTCTGCTGGAATGAAAACAACATGTAGGCAGGAGTCTTGACTCCAAAAGGACCATGGCTCAAGCTCCCTGGTCTTCACCTGGGAATCCACCACCTGTACCCACCTGACATCTGGTAAGACCATACAGACAAAAGAAAGAGGTGTTCCCATCCACATGGTGGAGGAACTCTAAAATGTCTTCTCCTCTGCCAACCCCAATACGGATGCCTCCATCTTAAGGCATGTGGGCATGTTCAAAGCACAGTTACTGTAGAATTTCTCTTCTAACACAACAGCTGCTCATCTGACATAGCCCAAGACAAATTCTCCGGAGACCAAGGCCTTTGGAGACATGGGATGCTGTAGTGTTTTAGAAAAGCATAAGATCTGGAGACAAGCAACTCTTGGGTTTAAGTACAAATTGAACTATCAATGGAACCTGGGAAAGTTCCTGAACCTTTCAGAGACTCTATTTCTCTACTTGTAGGATGGAGAACATAATTATTACACTATCAACAGCAGAGGGTTATGTGTAGAAAGCACTTTAAAACTTGAAAGTAATAAAGAAAGGTGAGTTAGGTTATCCTGGGCCTAAATAAGGCAATATTTCTTTAAGATTTAGAAGTCATAACTCTGAAATCAGCCAAGTCTGAGCAGGATAGTGGGAGCTCTTCTTTTTAAATAGGTCTTGAAGGGTCCCTCCCTTGACTTCTTGGGAAAGCAGAACACTGGGTTCTTGCCTTCTTCTGGATTCCCAGATGACAGACAAGCTGTCCCTGCCTCCTGGCTCCTGGCAGGCGTCAGGTCCTCGATACTCTTACTGTTGTTCTGTGAGCTTAGGAAGTGTGACTTGAAACTGATTTCCCACAGAACCTGGCTCATTAGCATAAGCCATAAGACTCCAAACTGGCATCTGGAGCAGAAGCCCTCACTGCATCTAATTCAGCTTGGTTTACTTCTCTCAAAATAGAAAGTCTACCAAAAACATAGTACATAACTTAAGGTAAGTTTTCATTTCCATCAGACAGGGCAATGGAACAATGCTTGAAGTTACGTTGGTGTGGGAGGAGGTGTGGGAGAGTGAGCATAGCATGACCTGAAGACCCTTACTTGCTATGGGACTCTGAGCAAATCACTTACCCTCACCCATCTTCAGTGTCCTCATCTGGTAAATGGGGAGGATGATAGCACCTGTCTCCTGGAGTTGTTGGGAAGATCAAATGAGGTAATCCACGCAGAGAGCTTTGTAAGCCCTCATGGGCTTTATGAGTGTTAATTACTATTACTACCAGCTGTAGGACTCTGTGCAATTCATTTAACCTCTCATTTAATCTTATTTCTCTTATCTGGAAAATGGGGTTGCCCATATCCAGTGCACTTCCTACCCAGATTGCTTTGGATACTCAGATGAACTGATGTATGTAGACACTTTGCAACCCTTCAAGGACTATTCTATTAGCTCTTCTTATGCCTCTAAAAGTATCAAGGGTGATGGGTTCCACTGAGTTCCTTTCCAACTCTGAGACCAAGGTTCCCAAACCTTCAATAGACAGTTGGGCCAGCACCCCAACTGAATCACCTGAGTGCATTCAGAAAGTACAAGCACACACATGTGACTGTGGGTGCCTGCATGGATAAATGTATTTCTCCACTGAAGCCATTTTCTCACTACATGGGCTCACAGAAAGGCTTCACCAGTGAAACATTAACTCTACCAGGGATGTTTCATCAAGAAGTAAAGGCTCCAAGGACAGGGTCCAAGTCCAAGATTGCTTACTGTCTGCGCATCAGCCAGATGAAGTGCAGAAAAGCTGTCAATCAGCCATCAGCGGGCAGGTAGCATAGCAAATAGGGTGCTACTCTTGGAGTCAGGAAATCTGGAGTTTAAATTCTTCCTCACACAGATGGGTGCTGACTTTGCTACTCCAGTAAGTCACTTAACCTTCTCAGCTTCAGTTTCCTCACCTTATAATGCATACACTTACCTCCCGGTGTTGTTGTGAGGATTAAATGAGACAATGTTTGTAAAGTGCTTCGCAAACCTTAAAACTTTATATGAATTCTAGCCCTTCTCCTTCTCCCCCTCCTTTCCTCCTCTCCCCTCCTCCTCCTCCTTCCCTTTGTCTTGTTACAAAACTACTTGAGACATGCAGGGGTTCTGATGCAGGATGATGAGGAGTATGCACAAAAACAATAAAATAAAGGGATCGATGGATATTTCACTTGTAAGTTGACTTTCTTGGTGCTGCTAGAAGCAAGAAGAGGAACATCCCCCAGAGCTGCCTGATTCTCAGAAGAAAGAATGGAGAGAGAAGTTACAAATTATGCATTATTAGAAGAAGATCTGAGTATGTAAATGAACCACTTATTAACAAAATGAACCAAGGATCCTTGAAGGTGAAGGTGTATTTCTTGCCTAGGTTCAGCAATGATAGCAGGTAGGAAGTGTGGTTGATTCAGCTTATGCCATTCATTGACAGTTTTGTCATATCCATACACCCCAGGTGAAAGATCCTTGAATCCTTCAGGACAGCCTTCACGAGCTCTTGTGGCACTCAGTGACATCTCTTGGGGCTGCTAGGCTGGTGGCACAACAGATAGACACGCTGTCATCTGTCCCAGAATCTCAGAACATTTGGCTCTCTGGGATTTCCAAAGTAGTGGCCTTCATATCTCACCTTTATGGGGATCAAAAGCAGGTTCTGGGTGTCAAGGCTCAGCTAAAAGACCTATTTTCATTTAAACATAAAATTGCTATTTTAATCCTGTTAACTCTGGTTTAATATTAGTGTTTACAATAAAGCTCCCATAGTTGAGGGGTAAAGCAGAGCATCCTGGTTAGTGGGAAAATGTTTTAATAGATTGGTCCATAAAGTGGCCACTCAGCCAACTCCCTCTGTCCCACCCCCACTCTCACCCCCTTCATTTGCCTTCCTCTGATCCTCTCTATGTCCTCCTCAGTAGTCTGTCTCAGATAAACTGTTCCATTAAAAAGTGGGACTCATTTACTTGCAAGGGGAAAATAAGGCTCTACTTTTAATAGAATATCATTTCTAGAAGATAATACACCTTCCAACATGTGGTTATTTCAGTACATTACAAAATTACTATTAATAATGGAAATTAAATTAAATACTTCTCACTGACTCCCATGCTGCTGATAGGCACACCCTGATCTTACATACGATAGCAATTCTATACCCTCTGATAAGTTACCACTGTTGCAAACTTCTGATTATTACTTTTTTTTCTGGTCAGTATATTCAAAATTGTTACACGTAGCCCCTATCCTACGTACAAAAACATGGAAGTAATGTATGCATTTTGGCCCAAATTTATACTGGGCTGCCTCAAACATTAATCGGGTTTCCATTATAAATGTCTCAGATGTGGTACAGGGTTGAGTGAATTTCAAAGTCTCTCTTTTTAACAAGCATGCATCGATGGTTTCCTAAAACTGAAAGGATCTTACGTGACATCAGAAGGACAAAAATCATTAAAGTCATTAATGAACATGGCTCTGCTCTGCAAGCAGCATGGGTACTGCCCCTGAGTTAGTATTTTCATCACACCCTTGGAAAGTCATTCCCTTCTTTTATTCATAAGATTTCTGCTCATTAGCCTTCCATTATAGATCCAGATAGACCAGGAGTGAGATTCTCACCCAGTACGAGAACTTTTGGTGATCTATAAACTGTATAATGATGATAAATGAAGGATGGAAATCCTTCGGGCTATAAAAGAAATGATCCTGAGCTTTTGATAAAAACTGTTTTATCTCATTCAAAGTCCCTTGTTAACATATCTGTGACCTTCTTGACTAAAAGCAATTAGTTTCCAGAAGAAATTCATAGTGAACAAAATTGTTGTTGTCATTGACTGAACAAAAGTTATGATAGTATTCAGGGTCAATGATTTCATTGATGAATTTTGGGAAAAGGTCATTTGGGGCCCCAAATACACCTCAAGTCTTTCAAAATCACCAGCCACATTAAGCTTGATTCTTGTTGGAACATTCATTTCCTGCTCTAATATATCAGAGCTTTCTTAGAGCCATAGTGCTTGTCAGGCCAAATACCTGATGTCACTGAGATCTGGCAGCCAAAACAATATGGAGATCTTAAGCTTCAAGAAGAGAAGCAGACTATCTACCTTGAGGTCTCTTTTCTACCAGTGTTGATCCTGCAGAGGTGAAAATAGAACAAGAATCCTTAATAATTGCCATAACCAAGAGAATTGTATTCACTGAGTTTCTGATCTTTAACACCACAGAGCATCAATCAGGGAGACACATGCTTGCCAATGGAAAGTCTTGATGAATGAGGGACTCCCTAAAGAAGTGGAGATCCTCTCATTGCTCATTTAATGGATTGTACTGATTGCATCAAGTCCAGGAAGACTGAGCAGACATCTCCAGGAGATCTAGAATCACTCCAAAGAGTTCAGCCTCACTATCCACTGGAGGAAACCCAGTCACTCTAGGTCTTGAAGCAAAAGTTGAATTACCTCTATGGGAGTTACTGGAAAGGGAAAGAATGGAATCTTTTCTGTTTTTCTGATTCCATGAGTCTAGTTGCAGGTACTGAATTTATCAATATGGCAATTTATTAGCTACCTTTCCCACCACACACTAAGTAAACTCCCCTCAGAAGAGAAACTTTCAAAGCACCTTGCTATGAATAGCTATGAATAGAGATAAATAATATGTTAAGTGTTTACTGTGTACCAGGCACTATGCTAAGCAGTGGGAATAGAAATAGAATCATGCAAGGCAACACCTACCCTCAAGAAGCTTATATTCTAATGAGAAAAGACAACACATAGAGTGAAGTTGGGAAGCAACGATGGTGTTAATGGACACATGGGTCATAGAATTTGGAGGAAGTTGGAGGAGTTAAGAATAATTCCAGAGTCAATCTCAGAGTGAAGTGAAACATTCCTGGGGTCACTTCTGTAGGGATAAGTGAAGAACTGAAGGAATCAGCCAAAGGCTTGATGAAAAGCTGCGGGGCCAACAGATTAATCTTTCTTGCTCTTGCTAATCATGTACTAAGTGTCACAGATATCCTATTAGCTATGCAAGGGCAAGCTACAGCCATTCACAGGTCTAGTGAGCAGCAGAGTGCCACCTTTTTCTCTGTAACACATACTTGTTAATGGTGACCTACCAATTCTCTGATGGTTAACATATACATATGTGCATTTATGGTTAGATTAAATGAAAAAAAAAGTCAAATTCAAAAGATTACATTTAACAGATATGATCTCATTTCACATTCATGGCCAACCTTGTTTAAGAAGTTGTTAGCTGGGTACATGTTTCTCTATTTAAAAGGAAATTTTAGGCTTGCAAAAATAGAACTCCCTTGTCACAAATTTTGCAGTTATGTTCTTAGAAATGGAACAGTTGACTGGTTTTCCTTCCTATCTTGCTGACTGATGTCAGAAAGTAATATTTCATGGTTGTTGAAGCTGGCTTACAACTGGTATCTGTAGATGTTCCCTCAGGGCTGAGACCCTCGGCTCTTTTCTTCTGTGTTATTAACAACATGCCCAGAATCCATTGGAATGCCCTCATCAATCTTAGCCAATGACACGCCTAACATTTAATAATTAATTTTCAAGAAAAGTATTTCCAGGATCTTATAATAAAACCTGCCATATTTTTCCCCAGCTAAAAATCTGCTTTACCAATGCTCTTGAAATTCCTTGAAATACACACAATATTAAAAGTAGAGGTAGCCAGTTCAAATAGAAGCATCAGTAAAATCTTGAGATTCTCTCCTGAAGTTTAGTTCCTACAATTTAATTAAAGAGATCTTCCTGCCTTCTTTAACCTAGTGCCACCCCCCGAAATAATGAGATGTCTTTGTTTTGGGATTTTTATATCTATTTCAGTATTGCCTGGATTAAAGAGTCATACTATGCCAGAAAACAATGAGAACCACAAAATGATTCATGCCTTTTGTCTCCTTGATAAGAGGACACAACAAAGATGCTCCATGTCCCGACTCTTTGCATTTTCCCTGGCTGTCTTCCATGCCTGGAATCCTCTTTTGCCAGCTGACTTCATGTTCCGGGGCTTGCTTCCAGTCTCAACTGAAATCTGACCTTTTACAGGAAGCCTTTCCCAGACCCTCTTAATTCTAGTGCCTTCCCTCTGGTGATTAGCTCCAGTTTATCTTTTCTATACCATGATTGTACAGTTATTTGCATGTTCTGTCCGTTAGAATCTGAGCTCCTTGAAATCAGGGATTATCTTTTCTCTTTCTCTGTATGCCCATTGCTTAGCACACTACCTGACCCAGAGAAGATGCTTAATCAATGTTTGCTCTCTTGACTTGGTCTCACAGGTAGGACCATGGAATAGGCGGCATAGAAGCTGGATGTGGAGTCAGAAGGACTTGGGTTTGGATCATGCCTTAGACACTTAGTAGCTGGATAACTCTCACTGGATGAGTCACTCAATCCCCAGTTTTCTTATCTGTACAATGAGAGGCTTGTACTTGGGATGCTCTAAGTGAGTCTTAGGGACCTTCTATGAGTAAATCTAGTATCTTTCATAACAATATTGATAACCTCAAATCTGGTCTTCAGATAGTGTTTAATTTCCTAAGGCCCATACATACTCGTAATTTGGACCTCATAATCCCCCTAGGATCTCCAGATAATTACTCCAGGTCTTGTTCTTTTCATTTAACAGATGAAGAACCTGAAGCTCACAGAGGGAAAGGAGCTTTCCTATGGTTTGCCCAGCTGGTAAGTATCTCCTTCGTTCCTGTCTCAAATGATGTGGTGGCCTTCCTCCTTACAAAGGCCCACCTCTCCACCTGCACAAGCAATCCCTTTCCTTCCTGTTGATTTGAATAGAGTTTCTCCTGTCATCCTTACTCTATCACTTATTTTCAATCTTTCCCTGTCTACAGGTTCCTTTCCTCCTGCCTACAAACATGTCCATATTGACCCCATCCTCAAACCCCCTCACTTGATCCTTCCATCCCCACTAATTACTGTTTTATCTCCCTTCTATTCTTTGTAGTTAAACTCCTTGAAAAGGGGCCTATGGTTGGTGCCTCTACTTTCTCTCCTCTCACTCTCTTCTTAACTCTTTACAGTATGGCTTCTGACCTCATCATTCCACCAAAACTGCTTTCTCCAAAGTTATCAATGACTTCTTAATTGCCGAATTCAATGGCCTTTTCTCATTCTTCATTTTCCTTGAACTCTCCACAACTTGTGACATTGTTTATTACCATACTCTTGATGCTCTTTGCTCTCCAGCTTTCTAGGACACCATATGTTCTTGGTTTTCCTTCTACATATGTAACCATGCCCTCTCAGGCTACTTTGACAGATTTTCATCCAGGTCCCACAAAATTATGAGGACTTCTGCTCCTGTCCTTCTATACTACTTCACTTGATGACCTCTTCAGCTCCCATGATTTAATTATTATCATCTCTGTGCTAGTGATTCTCAAATTTACCTATGCAACCACAATCTCTCTGCTGATCTCCAATCTTACATCTTCAACTGCCTTTTAGACATGTCAAACTGGATGTCCAGTAGATATTTTAAACTTAACATGTACAAAACCAAACTCATGATCTTTCCCCCTCAACACCCCTCCTCTCCCTGCTAACTTTCATATTACTGTCAAGGGCAACACCTTTCTCCTAATCCATCATGATCCCACCCTACATGTCATCCTTGCCTCCTATGTCTCACCACCCTTTCCTATTTCCAATCTGTTTCCAAGGCCTATCAGTTTCACCTTTGTAGTACCTCTCAAATATGCCCCCTTTTCTCATATGACATTGCCCCAACCTTGGTGCAGGCCATGATCACCTCACACCTGGACTATTACAATAGCTATTGACTAGTCTGGCTACTCTCTCCAAGGCTCTCCTCACTGCAATCCATCCTTGATTCAGCTACAGTAGGGATTTTTCTAAAGTGCAGATTTGGCCATGCTGACTCTACTCGATAAATCCTAGTGGCTCCCTATTGCTTGTAGGACTAAATACATAATGTTCCTTTGGGCATTCAAAGCCCTTCATAATCCAACACCCTCCTCCTTTCCCAGTTTCTTTATGCCTTACTTCCCACCATGTACTCTTTGACTGAGTAGTATTAGCTACCTTACTGTTTCTCAAATCAGACATTACGTCTCTCAGTTCTGGACATTTTCTATGACTCTCACACCCCCTCTCTTGCCCCCTCCACCTGGAACACTCTTCCTGTTCACCTCCATATCCTGCCTTCCCTGGATTCCTTGAGGTCCCTGCTCAAATTCCACCTTCTACAGAAAGCCTTTCACAATCTCCCTTAGTAGCCATGCCTTCTATCCTTTCATTATTTCCTATTTATACTAAATATAGCTTGTTTTTGCATATTTCTTTGTTTGTTTTCTTCCCCATTAGATTATGAGCTCCATGAGGGAAGTGGGCTATCTTTTGCCTTTTTTGGTATCCTTAGTGCTTATCACAGTGCCTGTAGGCATATAAGGTGCATAGCAGGTGCATAGTAGGCATATAATCAACATTTATCACCTAAGTGTAAAAGATAGGATTTGAACCCTGCTTTTTCTGACTGTAGCTGAATGGGTTATTAAAAAGAGCCAAGAAAAACAGACTCAACTCATTTGTATAGAGATAATCCAAACAGTATTAATTGTAATGGCAAAAGACCAGAACTTCCTGTATGATTCACCATCTTAAACCAACTGAAAACCCTATTGAATATTGCCCCCAGCTGCTTTTTCTCACTCACCCTAAGGGTCTGGCATTTGATATTGGTTTTATTTTTTTTTAATTCTGTACCTATTTATGCATGAGTATTGTATTTCCCCTGGGAGAATGAAAAATGCTTGAGGGCAGAGACTATTTGATTTTTGTCTCGGTATCATCTGTTCCTGGCAAGATGCTCTGTACACAGCAGGCCCTTGATAAATGCTTGTTGACTGGTTGATTATTGTCAATGTGGTGAAAGGTTCTTGAACCATAAGAAATGACACATATGAAGACTACAAATACAAGCGATTCAACTTTGAGAATATAGTGCGTAGTGAAGAAGTGAGAGCAGAAGAGTAATATGCTCACTGATCACAGCCATGCACAAATCAGAATCGGTGCGGACTTAAAACACAGAATGAGACATACAGTTTAGGATACATCTAATGTGGGAATTCAACTTGATGGACATTGTGTGTTTGTTAAGAATCGTTTCTTTTTGCAATTATTCAATAGCAGAGGCAGGGAGAGAAAGGGGGCATGGGAAAGAAGAGTACTAAATGCCTGGGAAAAGAAAATGAAAAGAAGAAAGTTCCCTGAGGCCCACTGCTTCTTCCATTTTTGTAGGTATCTGAGCAGCCCTGGAGCTATCCAGTGCTGAAGCTGTGGGCCCTTGCGCTCACCGCATACATTTTCTGGAAGAGATTCCTTCTGCTATTTATACATTCAAGGCATCTTTCGGCATTTGCCTCTGCCCACTTACCCCCACCTCACCCTCATGCATCTGTCCATTATTCTTCATGTATCTGCCATGCTAATTCTTCAGGGATTTTTGTGTCCTGTCATAATAGTTTGATGGAATGAATATTGAGATTAAAAATCATAATATTTTTGAGAGTAGAGGTTTGCATTAAAGTGCTCCCCATTTCCCCAGATAAATGCAGCCTTACTTAATGGTCTGCCCATCCAAAGGTATACTTCAACTTGATCAACCGGTGCTGTTTATCCAATTGGGTTATCCAGGGTCAATTGAAAATTCATGTAAATCACCATGACCACAACCATAACAACAAAGCAGCATTCTCAAAAGGACATGGAAGCAAAGGGCATCTTTATTTTAATAATAGGTAGCATTTATAGAATGCTTAATTGTTTGCCAATTGCTTTTCCTATATTATCTCATTTGATCCTCACAGCAACCCTATGGGGTAGGATGATATTATTATCCCCATTTTACAGGAAAGGAAATTGAGGCTAAAAGAATTTAAGTGACTTTCCCAGAGTCACAGTTAGTAAATGTCTGAAGTAGGATTTTTATTGCCTTATTGTACCTAATAAACACAATAAACCCTCAAAAGACAAAGTAAAGGAAGACTAATCAAATGTCTAGTACAGAATGGACTTTGAAAGTCCAAGGTTCTTTTCAGGCTTTCCTTTCCCTATAGCAAAAGTTAACAAAGTATAGCCTGCTAGGTTGACCCTTAGTTGAAGGTATTGTCCATTCTAGTCTTCTTTATCCAGATAGAAGGACTTTGGTATTTTCTGATGGCAGAGTGGATAAAGCACTGATCCTAGAGTCAGGAAGACCTGAGTTCCAATCTGTCTTCAGATACCTACTTGCTGTGTGACTCTGTGCAAGGCACTTCATCTCTGCCTGCCTTAGTTTCCTCATCTCTAAAACAAGGATACTAATAGCTCCTGCCTCCCAGGCACTTGTAAGGCCCGAATGATAGATCTGCAAAGCTCATAACACAGTTTCTGGCACATAGTAAATGCTCAACAAATGCTTGTTCCCTCCTCTCCCCCTTCTGGTTGTCAGAGTCACAGAATGGCAGAGCTGAATGCTACCTTCAAGCTCAGCTCAGATTAAAATGGGGAGGAAATGAAATTCAGAGAGGTGATGAGACTTGTTCAAGGTTATATATTACATGGCCACCAATCCTGAGTCCTAGCTTGGGATTCTTTCCAATATATGAGCAACAAAAATTCCAAATAACAAATTTTTATTTTAAATATCTATATTGATGACTTACATGTGAACAGAAAGGAAGTCAGACTGGTCAGGTACCCTGAGGGAGGGGTCACAAATAAGAATCAGGCACCCTTCAATATTCCCTGTGAAGTGTCAGTAGAATGATGAAGGACATGAGCAAATGTCACACAGGATGGGTAGAAATTTGCACCATATTTTCATGTGGTTTTATGATACGATGAATCGATAGCCGTTGGTGTAAGGTATTGGTGTGCTGCTATCTACACCACTGGAGAAATCACCCATATTGATAAGATACCAGGCATTGGAGTACTAGGACAACTTGCCCACAAATGACATGCCCCAGTCTATAGTCATGTAAGTCTTGGGCTGCCTCTTGAATATGTGAATGTGTACATCTATGGCCAAAAAGTATTGTGGAGGATCTAGGGCATGTTAGTGATGTATACCAGAAATCATCCTGCACCTGGAGTCAGGAAGACCAGTTTGAATCTACATTCGACTTTGGATAACTTACTTCACCTTCATCAACCTCATACAAACCACATCTATAAGATGGGGATGACAATATCAACAATATGGTATTGCTAAAATGAATTTATATTTGTAAAGTAATGTGTATACTTAAGGAGGCCACAAATAGTCATGTCTGCTTTTGTGGCTGTGATCCCACACCAAATCCCTACCCAGACATCTTATCAGGAAGTGATTGTGTCCTGAGTTTTGGTCAGTTATGATCCTGAAGCACAAGATCTGGTAGGTTCTAACCAGAGTGAAAGTCTATGTGTATGGTTTGGGTAACAAACTGTGCAGGCTGAGACACAGGGAAGTTGCCATGATTAGGTTACCCCCAGGCCAGGCTATTTGGGGCCAGAATGACTTGTTAGATAAAGAAATTATACTAAATAGCCTTTATTCAATGTCTAGAATGTGGGTGTCAGGGCATCGAAGGAGAGGGAAGAGAAAAGTTCCCCAAATTGCTGGTTTTGGACTACTTATGAACACTCATTTAACCATTGGTGGTTGTAAGTCTCATTGTTGGTCAATGACCAACAAGTCAAATGTTTCCAAGTCCAGAAATTGGAAATGCCTCTATCTGGCTATAACCTGCAGTCTTTCAATTTATCCCTGAGCCTTGTCCCTCTGTAACCAAATATGTTTTCTCTTCTCTCACTCTATCCCTCACCAGTATTTCCCAGTCTATCACCTCTGCTCTAACCTCACTCTTCTTCCTTCACAGTCTTAATAACAGAGTTAATCAATTCAACTATGGACTCGCCAAAAACCCTTGGATTTCATTCACTTTGTCTTCTCATGACTCACTCTGTTCTAACCCCATATCTTGGCTCATCACTACCAGCATCTTATCTACTCCTATCACATGAGCTGCTTACCATCAGGTCTAAAGTCAGTAAACACTTATTAAGTACCTGCTATGTGCCAGGCACTGTGCTATATACTGGAGATACAAAGAAAGGTAAAAGACAATACCTCCTTCTAAGGACCTCATAGATTAATGAGAAAGACAACATTTAAACAACTATGTACAAACAAGCTCTATACAAGACACGTATGAAATAATCAAGAGAGGAAAGGCACAAGAATTATGGGTATTAAGAAAGCCTTCCTGTAGAAGGTGGGATTTTAGACAGGATTTGGAAGCCAGAAAAGTGAATCCAGGAGGCTGGAATGAGAAAGGAGAGCATTTCAGGACCCAGCTGATACAAATATTTGCAGTCAGGTGGTTGCATGTATTGTATAAGGACCAGCAGGGAGGCTAGCATCACTGGTTCAAACAGTACATCAGGCCTGTACAATATATGGCCTGTGGGCCACTTGCAGCCAGCCAAAGGATTCTGGGTGCCCCTCAAAAGAAGTAGGGTTGCCAGCATGAACTCTGTTGTTTGTCACGTGACCTGAGGCAACTAACCATCCTCAATCTGTCTCTAGTCTAACCTATCTGTGGCCCAAATAATCTTAGCCTATTTCAATTTTGGCCCCTACCTACTGCCAAATTGTGCAGGTCTGGAGTACATGAAGAGGTGGAGGAGGTGGAAAGTGTAAGGAAATTGGAAAAGTGTGTGTTGAGGATAGGTCATAAAGGGCTTTAAATACCCAACAGAGGATTTTGTATTTGATCCTGGAAGTCTGTCAGTCAATAAACATTTGAGCACCTATTTGATAGGAAGGCTCTGGAGTTTATTGATTAGGTGGCAGCTGAGGAGTCTAGGGAGATGACAATAAGTCCCTGCGCTTTAGGAAGGTCACCACTGAGAAATTTCTCCAACGTTGCTTAGCTGGGTATGGCAATAAGTGATGTCATGTAATCACCAGTGGCTTGTCCTCACTGCACAACTGTCCTATTGTTCTTTACTAATTGAATTCAGATCCCATTCTCTTCATTGCCAATGGGAGACCTACTCCTTGGCCCATGAGCCACTATCACAATCTCCCTCATAACTAAGGACCTGGCAACATCATTTATTTTTAAAACTGAGGCCACTTTTCATGAGCTTCCTCTTCTTCCCAATTTTCCAATTCACATCATTTTAACATCATTCCTCTATTACCTCTTCCTTTGCTCTTGTCTTGGAGTAAAAAACAATCAACTTTCCTGAAGTCAATCCTTCTACCAATGCCCTTGATTTTCTCCCTTTGTGTCTCTGTGCTTTCCTTATCCCTTTGATCTTCCTTTCTTTCATGAGATTTAATCTCTCTTCATCTATTGGATTCTTCCCTACTTCCTATAGATATGCCTGGTACTCCTGCATGTTTCTGAAAAATAAAATAGAGTGAGGGAAGACAGAAGGAAGGAAAGGGGAGGGAAAAGCAAGGGAGAAAGAGAGAGAGGGAGGAAGGACATGAGGGAAGGAAGGAGGAAGGGAGAGAAGAAAGAAGGAAGGGAGAAAAAAAAGAGAGAAAGATCCTCATTCTGTGCTACCATCCTGTCAAGCTGTCATCATATTTCTCTACTGTTTCTCAGAAAAATACCAAAAATCACTATATCTTCCTTGCTTGCTTCACATCCCACACACTTCTCCACACCCAGCAATCTGACTTTTGACCTCATTACTCAATTGAAAATGGTCTCCCTAAGGCAACTTCCTCACTGTCTAATTCAACAGCCTTTTCTCCATCCTGGTCTTCTCTTACCTCTCTGCCAATTTGGACACTGTTCACTGATCAATCGTCCCTGTGTTTCCATGCTCTTGAGGTCTGTGACTTCCCCTCCTAGCTCCTGGAATGGTCTTTCTCTAGGCTTTGTTGCTGGATCTGACAGAGAATAGAGTTAATAAACATCTTTTCATTTCATCTTCTCTCCTGAAGAGACTGATCACCAATGAATCAGTGCCCTTCCTCAGTGACTCTATTCTTGGATCCTACTCACATAATAGGTCACAAAAGAACTTTCATGTATGCATTAGGATTTATGTCCCATAAGA
>NW_020954623.1:4088306-4132256 GCF_900497805.2 Vombatus ursinus | reverse complement strand
AAAGTAGTTGAACATCTCCCTTTTCCTGCTCCCCCCACCTTTTGTTTACTTTGATATCTGGAAAAAAGCCTTCTGCAGTCACACCATTGACTACCAATCTATTTAACTCTGGCCCCAAACATCTGCTCCATTGTACCAGAGGACGATTCTTGTCATTATCACTGGGACTTGTTCTTCAGAAACAGCCTGATTCTCTAACCCACCCTCAGACTTCATCAGCTTCTTCTGGCTTCTCTCACCTCTTCCCCACCATTACACTTGCATTGTCCCAGCTAATTATATTCCCACAGCTGTCTATGAACATTTCTTCCCTACTAATTAATCTCCACCTGCTCAGTCTCCCCTCATCAGAGCTTCCTTCACTACTAAGACATCTGAGGCTTCCTTTCAAAAGACATCATGCTCACCCAGAGATAATTGGCATTGGGGAGCCCTTGACATGTGCTATTTCTCCCTGAGCCTGACCAGAAAGATCCATTGCCTTTAGCAAACGGTCACTTCTCTTCATTTAAGCAATTTGATTATTCTATAATCTCAAAGTCTCCAAAGGCAGACTAATCTCAGCAGCAAAGTCCTCAGAAGAATTTTCATTGGAAGGGTGCCAGGAGAGTCACTTTTGGTACTGAGGATCTGTCTGACCTTAGATTGGCCCCTTAACCTCTCTGAGCCTGTAAATATGAATTGATTATTTCTCTCTTTGCCTCATCATGAAAGGATTTCAAGGATTAAATGAGATGATGAGTGTGGAAGTGCTGTCTACATTGTAAAGTGCTTAAGGACCATAAATGGATTATGCAAAAACTCTGCCAAATCCCTGGGATGAGCTGAGGCCACTCTGGAGGCCCCTTTCTAAGCCCAAGTCTCCCTGATTCTTTGCTGTATGTATGATGCATGGAAGGGCACCTGGCATTGACTTCCCAAGCCAGACAAAGTGGGTGAAAACCTTACATACCCTTGATGCTCAACACCAATGGAGTCTTACTCTGAGGCCTAGCACACAGTAGGTGCAAATAAATATCTATTGGATTGGATCTAACTGATGAATCATGAAAAAAATGTGGAGAAAAATTCTACTTCTTATACCTATTTGTAGGATAGGCTCCCTGTCTTCCCCAAATGGGTCAGGCTGCCTCAAATTGAGACAGGGAGGGTTCCCTCTCCTGTTGGGTGTATTGTCATAAGGATACCTTTTAGGTGTGGGTGGGCTCCCCCTTAGATGAGACCCGTTCTACCTCTCACATTCTGTGATTTAAGAATTTTTTTATGTTTCATTGCATGAGCTGATAAAGCTCATTCTGTTATGTGAATTTGCATATAAGTACATGTGCTATCAGTGCCTCTCATTTTTATAGATGTCTAGATTTTCCCCGGCAATTTTTATATTAATTGTTTTCTGTTTAATCTATCAGTCATTCTGGGACAGGGTAGAGCACACATAAATAGTTTCATATTGCAGATGAAGAAAGAGAGGGCCAGAACAGTGGAGCTACTTCTGGCAAGTCACAAGCTCTCTAGGCATAAACCAAGGAGGAACCAGGTTGTTGGATACCCAACATATGGATCTTTTTAGCAGGTCATACTAACATTAAGAAGATAATTTCTCTGCAAAGGCATTGTTTTATGTTGTTTGCTTCACCTCCACTGCCCTACCCAGAAAAACAGGAGGGATTCCAAAAAATTCTAAGAATCAAAAAAAATTACAGCCAGAAACTCCATGACCTGATTGACTGAATAAAGCATTTATGAAGTGATTGTTATGAGCCATATACTGTAGGAAGCCTGAAAGATGCAATTATAAAGAGCAAGAGAGCACTCACCCACAAAGAGCTGATAGAGTTGTCAAGAGATGGCCTTACTTTTGCTTAGAGTTCCCTCCTGAGGGGTTAATATTCACTCTCCCAAAGTTGTTGTTGTTCAGTCATTTCAGTCATGCCCAGCTCATTTCGGGTTTTCTCTGCAAAGATGCTGGAGTGGTTTGCCATTTCCTTCTCCAGCTCATTTTACAGATGAAGAAACTGAGGCAAAGAAGGTTAAATGACTTGACCAGGGTCACACAGCTAGTGTCTGAGGTCATATTAGAACTCAGGAAGATGAGTCTTCCTGACTCTAAGCCCAGTGCTCTATGTACTGCATCATTTAGCTGCCCTTCCCCCAAAGTAGTCCATTCCAATTTAGGACAGCTCTAATTGGTCAGAAGCCTTTCTGGCTCTAAGTTCAGCCCTTTGAGGATTTGTTCTGTGAAGTTTGGATTCTGTAAAAGTGCCACATTTGAGGACCTAGAAGGCCACATGTGGCCTTGAGACCAAAAGTTCCCCACCCCTACAAAATCTCTCCAACTGATTCTCATGTGACCTGAACTCTAGGCCCTTCATCATCCTGAATGATTTCCTCTGGACCTGCCCCAGCTTGTCAATGCTCTGAACTAAATGTTGGTGCTTAGAACCGAACACAAGGCTCCTGATGGGGGAGACCAGGGGAAAGGAAGTAAAGACTGTCTCCATTTTATTCCTGGACACTACTGTTCTCTTAAGACAGTAAAAGACTGCCTCGGGTTTCTTGTTTTCCATATTACATTGATGACTCAAAATGAGCATGAAGTTCATTAAATTCACTCCTAGATCTTTTCCAGATCCAAAGCTATATAGCCATAGATACCCATTTGGGAGGTCCTTTATGGAGGACATGTGCAATTTCTCCCTTCCATATTTATTCTCTTCTAGGCCAGGAATAAAAGCTACCCAGTGATAGTAAAAGTCTCATGACTTAGGAGACTATGTGTTCTTTCCCATCCTCATGCCATAAAATGGCATCTGCATCTCCCTGTGATGGAGAAGAGTCAATGAGGGAAAGAGAAGAAGATGAAGAATCATATAATTTCATTTCTGTTCCCAGCTACTCCTCTAACTCATTTTTGTGGTCAGGAGAGGAAATGAAAAGAGAGGAGAGAAGGGGGAGTGGGGAGGGAAGAGGAGGGAAGCTGGAGAGAGGACAAAAGAGCCAGAGGAAAGGGAAGGAGGGGGAGAGGGGAAGATTTCACCTCTTTTAACCTAAAATACTTAATCTCTAAAATGGGTATAATAACACCCACCCTGTTCTGCCAACATCACAGAAATGTTAATATAATCCAATTAATGTAATTAGTGTTAAACACTCTGCTAGCCGTACAGGTCTATGGAAATGTCCATTGTCATTTCTCAGGGTTGGAATATAACTAGATCCAGCCTGTTGCTAATAATGAATCCTATGAAGTAATAGCATGTAATCAAATTCACACTATTTGAAGTTATAATTATATAAAATATGTCTATTTGTTCCAGCCCAATGAAAATGAGCAGTGTGATTTCAAATAAAGCACCACTTCTTGTCCCCCCTAGCAGATACAGCATGCTAAACAAGTGGCCCTCCAGATTGTGCTTAATTATGTGCAATAAGGGGCCCCTCACTGCCTCCCATTCCCAAGGAATGCTCCCCTTACAGAGGGCAAATTGGCTGTTGTCACACAGTTACAAGGAAACTGGCAAGTAAATGCAATGCTATTTGGTTCAGATCTGTGCAGCTCTGTTCAGCTCAGCTCAGGAGCTTCTCCCTTCCCTCAAAGGGCTTCCAATTGAACAAGGGTAACAATGACTCCTCTTAATGTGGCAGTCTCTGGGTTCTGGACTCTTTCTTGACAATAACCCAATGAAGACAAATAATCCTGGGGTAAAGTAGAAAATGACAGAGGAAGTGGAAAGCCAGACCAAAAGCCCTCCATGAGACTGGAGCAGCAGTGTATAACTCTCCTTTAAGAGGACCAAGGAAGACTTCGTGCAGAAAATATCACCTAAGAAGAGCAAGGAAGAAAAAAGAGGCATTCATCAGTCCTAGAAGAGGACCTGCATACCCCACCTGGAGCCTGTGGGCATTCACAGGGAGGAACAGATGGAGGAGAAGAAGGGTGAGGATGATGATAATGATAATATAGAATTTTAATGTTATTTAATAAAGTTTACATACTGGTTTAAGGTTTGTAAAACACTTCATGGACAAGATTTCATTTTATCTTCACAAGACTAGGAGGTAAGTGTTATTATCACCTCCATTTTGCAGATGAGGAAAGTGAGGCAGACAAAGGTTATGTGACTTGCTCAAGGTCACACAGCTAGTTAGTATCTGAGGAGAGGCTTAAACTCAAGTAGGTAAGTTGGGGCCAAATTGTGGGGGCCCTTAAATATCATCCTCAGGAGTCTTTCTGTGATCGTTTAGGCAATATGGGTGCCACTGAAAATTATTGAATAATGGAATACTGTGGTCAAACCAACACCTTAGAAAAATCACTTTGGCTGCCCAGTGGAGGATGGATTAGAGAGAGGAGACACTGAAAGCAGGTCAATTAGAAGCCTGCTACCGGTTGTCCAGGTCAGAAAAGAGGAGATCCTAGGCCCGCAGCTGCATTAGTGCAGAGAAGGGGACAGATCGGGCAGATTTGGGAAGAGGAAAGAACAAAACTAATAGGACTTGCCAGCTAATTGAATTTAATTCAACAGGCATAGCATGATAAAAAAAAAAACACTTGAAACATTTAAGGCATTTCAAAAACATTTGCCAACCACTTTTATAGATTTTACTTTATCCAAGTCTTACTGAACAGCCCTGTGAGGGAATGGCTACAAGTATTATTATCCCCATTTTTCAGGGATGGAAACTGAGGCTCAGAAGAATAAAGTAACTTGCTCAAGGTTAGATAAGAAGTATCTGAGGCAGAATTTGACCTAATCCCTTCCTCACTCCAGCCCTAGCAATCTATCACCTATTCCCCAAGGGCTTTTCCCACTGAACCCTGGGGCATGTGCCCCTTCTTTTGGTTTTCTATACATTGTTTTGACTGTGAATAACTGAAGAAAAGGGGAAATTAGGATATAAACTGTTGGGGAAAAATAGTGGGGTTGGGGAGAAGGCCTGGGATTAGGAGAAAATATTCCTTAATAGGATCCAACCCCAAGACTTTCCAAATAAGGAGAGTGGTGGAAAAACTGCACTGGAACTTTAAGGGACAGATACCTAATGATGCCTTAGTAAGGCCAATGATTTTCTCATTTAAAATCCAGTTAGCTCCAACACAGGAAATCCTCTGACTTCAGGAAAGATATAGGGATTTGTTTTTCCATGACACACAGAACCAGGTTCTTGTGGGAGCTACATGTCAGGCAGATGGCCAAATTGTAAAGAGCAGCTCCTGAGGTCAGCTTGATTTTTCCTTAGTGCTCATTAGCAAGAAGCAGCTGGATGGGGTGGGGTAGTCATTCAGCAATAAAGCCAGCTGCAGTGGAAAGGGCCCACTTGCAGGAAGAGGTGAGTTTGGAAAGACAGAGTTAGTATTGTGGCCTCTACTACCTGGGGCACCTCAGCCTTGGCTGGACAGAGTATAGACTGGCCAACATAAAGCGAGATGAGCAACTTTGTCCTTACCAAGTTCCATGGCCTCGGCTAAAAACAGATTTTTCTTGCCAATAATCTCAGTGAAAAGAAGACAGGGACAAGGATACTTTTTCTGAAGTGATGTGAATTTCTTAGCTTGACCTGCCACAATCAGATGGTCTGGCTGTCAGGAATGTCTAGCAGCAGCTGGTGCCTTAATTTGGGGTTAATGATGCTAAGTGACACCACCAGAGTCACATGGGTCTCCAGCCTAGGGCCAGGCTTCTCTTGCTGGCCTTATTACAGACAGTAACTAAACAAGGCTCCATGTAGGCCTTGAGGCTGGTCCCCAGACTGGATCCTTGTTTGAATTCTGCTACAACTTAGATGAGTGACTTTAGCAAACACACTTTGAGTTTCAGTCACCTGTAAAACTTGTCCAAGGGGCAGGCATAGAGACAAAATGACAGCCTGGCTGCTCACTATTCAATGCAGGTCCCAGATCCAGGGCTGACAGCCTTCTGCAATATAACTCCTGAGCCCCCCCCCCTTACCCCCTCCTTCTCTTTTATAGTGGTCACTGCTAAATCATGTGTGGCTTGGTCTGAGGCTCCTGAGGGCATGCAGTCTTATTTTCTGCTTCTTAGCAGTGTTTTTTCTTTGATTTGGAAGCTCTGGGTTTGGGCTATGATATTCCTGAGAATATTCATTGGGGAGTCTTTCAAGCAAGGAGGGGGGATTGGCAAATTCTTTTACATTTCACTTGTTCTCTGGTTCAAAGAGATCTAAGCAAATTTCTTTTATGATTTATTGAAATATGAGATATAGGTTCTTTTTTTTCTTCTTTTGCTCATCACTTTCAGGTAGTCCAATGATTTTTAAATTAACTCTCTTTGATTTGTTTTCTATGTATATTGTTTTTACTATGACGTACCTTCTGTTTTTTTCCATCTTCCTAGTATTTTTATCTTATTTTAATATTTCTTCTCATCTAATTAACTCATTAGATTCTATTTGGTTCATTCTAATTTTCTTTTTTTAAAATCAATTTATTTTTAGTTACCAACATTCACTTCCACGAGATTTTGAGTTCCAAATATTTTCCCCATCTTGTCCCACCCCCAACCCCAAGATGGCATGCATTCTGAATACCTCTTCTCCTAAGCTGCCCTCCCTTCTATCTCCTCCCCTCCTTCTTTTATCCCCTTCCTCTTCAATTTTCCAGTACGGCAAGATAGATTTCTATACCCCATTTCCTGTATATCTTATTTCCCAGTTGCATGTAAAAACATTTTTTTTAACTTTTGTTTTTAAAATTTTGAGTTCCAAATTTTCTCCCTTCCTCCCTCCACAACCATCCTCATTGAGAAAGCAAACAACTTGATACAGGTTATACATGTGTAGTCATGCAAAATACTTCCATAGTAGTTGTGTTGGGAAAAACTAAGTATATTTCCCTTCATCCTATCCCACCCACCATTTATTCTATTCTCTCTTTTGAACCTGTCCCTCCTTAGAAGTATTTGCTGCTGATTACCCTCTCCCCTCTATCCTGCTCTCTTGTCCTCTTCCCACCCCCCATTTTCCTGTAGGGTAAGATAGATTTCCATACCCAATTGAATGTGTATGTTATTCTCTCCTTAAGCCAAAGCTGATGAGAATAAGATTCACTATTCCTTCTCACCTTCCCCTGTTTCCCCTCCATTGTAAAAGTTTTTTCTTGTCTGTTTCATGTGAGATAATTTACCCCCCCCCTTCTCCCACTATAATCCTCTCTCACCCCTTAATTTTATTTTCTAGATATCACCCCTTCATCTTCAACTCACCCTGTGCCCTCTATCTATCCATCTATCTATCTATCTATCTATCTATCTATCTATCTATCTATCTATCTATCTATCTATCTATCTTTCTATCTATCTATATATACATATAATTTTTTTCTCTCCAACTACTCTAATACTGACAAAGGACTCATGAGTTACAAGTATCATCTTTCCATGCAGGAATGTAAACAGTTCAACCTTAATAAGTCTCTTATGACTTCTCTTTCCTATTTACCTCTTTATGTTTCTCTTGGGTCTTGTATCTGAAAGTCAAATTTTCTATTCAGCTCTGATCTTTTCATCAAAAAATGGTTGAAAGTCATCTATTTCACTGAATGTCTATTTTTTTCCCCTGAAGGATTATGCTCAGTTTTGCTGGGTAGGTGATTTTTGATTGTAATCCTATCTCTTTTGCCCTCCAGAATATTATATTCCAAGCCCTGCAGTCATTTAATGTAGAAGCTGCTAAATCTTGTGCTATCCTGATCATTTTTCCACAATACTTGAATTGTTTCTTTCTGGCTGTTTGCAGTATTTTCTCCTTCCTGAGAACTCTGGAATTTGGCTACAATATTCACAGAAATTTTCCTTGGGGGATCTCTTTCAGGAGGTGATCGGTGGATTCTTTCCATTTCTATTTTGCCCTCTGGTTCTAAAATATCGGGGCAGTTTTCCTTGATAACTTCTTGAAAGATGATGTCTAGGCTCTTTTTTTTTTATCATGGCTTTCAGATAGTCCAATAATTTTTAAATTCTCTCTCCTGGATCTATTTTCCAGTCAGTCATTTTTCCAATGAGATATTTCACATTGTTTTCTATTTTTTCATTCTTTTGAATTTGTTTTACAGTGTCTTGATTTCTCATAAAGTCGCTAGCTTCCAATTGCTCCATTCTAATTTTTAAGGAAGTATTTTCTTCAGTAAGCTTTTGTACTTCCTTTTCCATTTGGCCAGTTTTGCTTTTGATGGCATTCCTCTCCTTATTGGCTTTTTGGACCTTTTTTGTCATTTGGGTTAAGCTATTTTTTAAGGTGTTATTTTCTTCAGTATTTTTTTGGGTCTCCTTTAGCAAGCTGTTGACTTGCTTTTCATGATTTTCTTGCATCACTCTCAATTTTTCCTCTACTTCTCTTACTTTCTTCTCAAAATCCTTTGTGAGATCTTCCATGGCCTGGGACTGATTCATATTTTTCTTGGAGGCTTTGGATATAAGAGCTTTGACTTTACTGTCTTCTTCTGGTTGTATGTTTTAATCTTTGTTACCAAAGAAAGATTCTATGGTCTGACTTTTTTTTTGAGGTTTGGTCATGATCCCAGCCAATTCATTGAGTTAAAAACTCTTTGTTAAGATAGGGGTCAGCTTCCAGTGTGGAGAATGTACTGTCCCAAGCTTTGGGGGTTTTGTGCAGCTGTTTTCAAGGATACTTCTAGGGACCTGAAAATTTTCAGTTCTTCCAAGGTGCTATGATCAAGGGTGAGGTGTTACTCCTTTCCTGGCCTGTGCTCTGGTCTATGAGTGACCACAAGCACTCTTTTCTGCCTTGGAACTGTGAGGGGGATTTCCTCTCCACCACCACTACAAGCTCCACCATGCCTGCACTCCTTCTTGCCCCAGGATCACCACCCAGGACTGTGACCCAGATCTAAGAATGGGCAAAGCAAGAGAATCCTGCACAAGCATAGAGATCCCTGCAATGCCCTCCTGAACTACTCAATTTCCCCTCAGTCTGTGGGCTGGAAGCTTTGGAGGCAGCCACTGCCCTGTGGCCACACTTAGGGACTGGGGCTGGGACCCCGTGCTTCTCTCTCACCACCTCACAAACAGACTTTTCCTACTGACCTAAGTTGTCTTTGGCATTCATGGGTTGAGAGTTCTGGAAACTGCCACAGCTGCCTGTGATTAAGTACTTTGAGGCATGCTCCAGGTTTGCTGCAGCCTTTGGGCCCACGCCAAACTGTGCTCCTCTCCCTGCCAAGTGTGATTGATATACCTTTCTGATCAACTATTCAGGCTGTCTTGGGGTGGAAATTTGTTTTACTCTGTCCTTTTGTGGGTTCTGCTGCTGTAGAATTTGTTTAGAGCCATTTTTTACAGATATTTGGAGGGGTTTGGGGGAGAGCTCAAGCAAGTCACTGCTTTTATTCTGCCCTCTTGGCTCTGCCCCTCAGTTCATTTTAATTTTCATGGAGTTTGTTGCTTGAGCAAGATTTTGTATTTCTGTTGTTGTGCTGTTTATTTCCATTTTTTCTTCCACAGCTCTCATTTCTTTCTCAATTGGTTTTACCTGTAGCATTCTTTTTCATTTACAAAAAAAAACAAAATCCAAAACCAAGACAAAATAAAAAAAACAAACAAACTCTAGATTCATCTTTTCCAGGAATTCTGGGATTTCAGTTTGTACCTAAATCCAACTTGTGTTTTCTGAGTCATTACTTACAGATATTTTGTAGTCATTCTCCTTTTTTATTTGTCTTGACTGCCCCTCTTAACACAGTTGATTTTTATTTCAACCATGATATTCCAGAAGACAAAAGATACAATAAGCTTACAATCAACAAGAACTTAGTAAGGCTGAAGCTAATTTTTTTTTAAAAATTAATTTGTTTTTAGTTTTCAACAATCACTTCCATAAGCTTTTGATTTTTTATGAATATTATTTTTTGTTTTATTTTATTTTATTTTTGGTGAGGCAATTGGAGTTAAGCGACTTTCCCAGAGTCATGCAGCTAGTGAGTGTTATGTGTCTGAGGCTGGATTTGAACTCAGGTCCTCCTGACTCCAGGGCTGCAGCTCTATCCACTGTGCCACCTTGCTGCCCCTCTAGTCTGATATTAGTGGTAGAAAAACTGATCTTTAATGAAATAAATATCTTCCACTCATTTCTGATGAAAAGTTCAGAGCTTCATAGAAACTTTGAAGTTAATCATCTAAGTCAAGAGAAACATAAAAAAAAGTAACCATGAGACAACAGTCATAAGGGGCTGCCTGAGGATAAATTCTTTACATTCTAATAAGGGAAGATGAGACACACCTCTCTCCTCCAAAACCTTTTATCAGCTGGGGTGATATACGTAAACACAAGGCATGGTGCTGCTATGTTTTAATCATCTAAAAAGAACTATGGAAAGGGAAGGAAATAGGAATAAACTAGCAGAAGGGAGGGCAGTAAAGGTTTGAGGGGCTGGAAATACTTGGTTCTCATTTTAATTTGAACCAATCAAATGAGGAATGAATATAAATGTATGAATAATATATTTCTGTACAAAAATGCATTTCATTCAGTTAGGAAATAGGAGGGAAAGGGGAAAAGGGAAGAGAGCAGGGAGGGTACATAAAGTGACAGATTAGTTTTATGCAAAATGAATTCTAAGAATATTAAAGATATTTTTTTGTGATAAAGAATTGGAAACTGAAGAACTGCCCATCAACTGAGGAATGTGTGAACAAGATTAATATATACCTATGTTTGTATATATGTATGTCTGTATGTATGTATGTATGCAATGGAATATCAATGTGCTGCAAGAAATGATAAAGAAGATGGCTTCAGAGAAACTTGGGAAGACTTGTATAGACTGATGCAAAATGAATTGAGCAAAACCAGAAACCATTTAAATAATGACAATAATACTATAAAGACAACTTTAAAGATTTGGGAGCTCCGAGCTGCAAAATGACCAACTAGGGATTTTCAATTTTTTTTCTTACTCAATGAATGAATGAATGAATGAATGAATGAATGAATGAATGAACATTGATTAAGTGCTACTATGTTCCAGGCACTGTGCTAACTGCATAGAGGAGGGGAGAAATGGAGGAAAGAGAAAGTAGGTGGTTTTTTTTTTTGGATTGAATTTAAAAAAAAAGGAGATATTTGTTGTTCTAGCCTGGAGAAATCTCTTCCTTGAGGTCCAGTCTCCTGATTTGTTAATCATTAGCCTGGACCACCATTTCATTTTGTTGAATCCGTAGGTGGGACCGTGGTTTCGTGAAAGGCTCGAAACATTCTCACTTCACTTTTAGCTTCATTCACTCTCCAGACTTCTCCACCTCCTTTCCAGCCATTTTATCCCTCCCCTTGTATTCTTCTTCTTCTCCCTTTCAAAATTCCCTTTATATGTGGTCTTCTCCCATTAGAATGTAAGCACTTTGGAGGTAGGGGCTGCACCACTTGCTTCTAGGTCTGTCTCCAGTACTTAACCCAGGGTCTGGCACACAATAAGTACTGAATCCATGCTCTATCCAGCTGTCTGTATCTATGTTACTCTCAGGGACTTGGAACAACAGGACTGTTCCACTACCAGGCTGGTAGAGATGGGATTCAAGCCCAGGTTTTCTGAGCCCAGGGCCAGTGCTTGTTCTAATAGACTAAGCTTTTCTTGACATTTCCTAATCTGTGCTGGTGAAATTCTCCTTCTCATTAAGGGAAGTGAAGGGGAAAAGAATAAGCATTTATACAGCACCTACTATGTACCAGGCACTGTGCTAAGTGATTTACAGAGAGGTAGCAGGTACTGCTAATATCCCCACTTTTCAGTTGCGGAAATGAGGCAGAATTTAAGTGAGTTGTCCAAGATCATACAGCTAGTAAATATCTGAGGCCAGATTTGACCTGAGATCTTTCTGACTGTCCACTCTTCCCCCTAGCTATCTCACTAAGTAACATGGTCATGACTTGTCTATATCATACTGACAAGACACAGTGCTTATTGTCAGCATTAGGTAGCCCACTCACATGCTGTAGTGTGGCCATGATCATATGGGCAAGGGTAGACGAATGCTTGGAGATATTGAGGGTTCTATGGTCCCCGCAAAGAAAGGCTGAGTATGTGGAAGCCAAGGATGCAGGCAAGTGGCTTCCTGTGATTCCTGAGGGCGATATAAACGTTGTTACTGGTTAAGTCAGAAGTTGGGAATTGATTTGTGTGTGGTCAAGGATGTAGGCGGAATGCAGAACTAACTTTGATCTCCATTACTTTGGAGTTGAGAGTCACTATAGAATGAAAGGAATGTTTCAAAGTTTTCCAACAAGAATGAAGAGGTGCATATCTTGGGGAAATTTTATTGTGGGAGGTTGGAAATAATGACTGAAGCATGAGCAAAAAGATGGATTAGCACCTGGGAGAGAAAGGGGAAGGAAGGTTTCAAGGCAAAGTTAGAAGTGGTGAGAACAGCATCTAGACTGAGGTCTGTCCAGGGAGGGGGCCAGCTGAGATCACCTGAGTTCTAGCCCTCCCCCTCCCCCTCTCCAGAGAAAGATGAAGATACTACACATTTCAAAGAGTTATTGTGAACAAAACATTGTGACAGCCATTAGGTGCTATGAAAGAGGACTCATTATCATCAGGGCTCAGGACAGGTTGTGAATGGACCTCATAGCAGACACAGAGCACACCAGGGTAATATGCTTTCACTTCCATGGAAAGGCCAAATGAAGAACATTTCTGTTAGATCAACAAGTCAAGCACTGTCTGCCAAGCTCATGGGCAGATTAAGCCCCTAATCCATGGACTGGGCAAATTCCCACTCTTCAAACACAGTACACAGCAGTCACTAAGTGAGTGACCTTGGGTACATTACTTTCCTTCTCCTGGTCTTAGTTTCTTTATCTGTGAAGTGAGGCATTTGACTAGAGGATTGCTAAGTTCTATTTCACCTCTAAGATGAGTCTTGTTGAGGGCCCAGAGCAAAAACCTGCTGATTCATCTGATTCCTGTAGGTAACCATTGTCCAGACAGATTCATCTGTCTTCAAGTGATGGGTGACAGAAGCCACGTATCTCTGTGTCTGGATATGCTTTAAATCTCCGAGGTTTTCCCTAGTTCAGAATATGGCCCCCCAGGGAGCACAGGAAGGTCCATCAAAGCTGGGCACGGTGAAGGGAGCAGCCCGGAATTATTAAAGACAGCCATGTGAGTTGGGATTTATTTCTGTGGGGGGAGAAGGAAAGGGAAGGATTGGAAGTACAGAAAGTATTGAACATCCAGGATTCTCATCTCAGCACCTTTGCAGGGGCAGCTGCCAACAGGTACTGCTTCAACCAGTTATGAACTTTGTGGGATTCTCATTTTTATTCATCAAAACAAGAGTAATGTAATATAAGAATATAATTCAGCCAATATCACCAAAGAATAGATTACAGGCAATGGCTTCAGGTTTAGTGGGCTGGCTGCTCTATTAGCTCAATTTATACAGCAACCTCCATCACATTTCAACCATCATGGACAGGGAGAGGCATCCATTTCTATAAGAGGAAAGCAATCGACAATTGGCTTGTGTTTGTGGAAACAATAATGGAATTCTGGGGAGAAAATGGCTAATTAATTGTTCACATTATGACCACAGAGAATGGAGTTAGATACATCTAAATTAATGCATATTCATTTCAAACAAATGTTAATTAAACAAGCTATAGCCTAATTTTCAGGCCCTGGAAATGATTGTAACTGACAGGCAGGGATGGTTGAGACACATAGCATGTGATGGACTGAGTACTCTCTGTGTTATGCACCGATGGAGACTGAGAAGATGCTCTCTCCTGGCAGGGAGGAAGCTTGCCCCATTCATTCTCCTCTTGCCTTCTCAGTTTGCTCTGACAGGTTCACTGGGTGGAGAGGCTGGGGAGCCTCATTAGGCAGTGTTAACAGAGTGCAAAGAGATTAATATATGTAATGGTTATATAGGAGAGGATTAACCATTGGTCATGGTCTCCAGAAGGCCATGTTCTAAGAAACACGGAATCTAGGAAGTAAGGCAGCCCAGGGTGATAGACAGAATCCTAACCTTATGCTAAGAATACCACCTCTCCTCCAATGGTGTTACCTGGGCGATTCCATTCTCCCTCTCAGGCCTCGGTGTCCTCCCTTGTAAAATGAAAGGGTTGTCTGGACAGGGTGAAATCTGACGTTCTTAACAATGGGGATGCTGGGGAGAGGGTTCCCTGAAGAGAGGCCTCAGCCCTTGTCCATTGACACATTAGGGAAATGAGTTTCTTAAATGAGTTTCTATATGATGACTGAGTGAATTGTTAGATCGGAAGACAAGGAGAACCTCTCAGTCATAAGCACTATCATGTCCCAGGCAGGCACTGTCCTCAGCACTGGGCTGCTCTTTGGGTACAAATCTTTTTTTTTTTTTTTTTTAACAAAAACAGTCCAGGCCACTTGGTGTCCTTGATACCACTGAAGAGGAGGCTGTTTCCTGCTGCTTGGCCCCTCAAGTATCTGATCCCGGCCATACCCTGACAAAACAAGGTGTCATAAATGGGAATGGCTAAGGCATTGAATAACAGTCACTGGTGGCAGCCCCAACCCCCTCCATCCCTGCACTGCCTAGGACTGGTCTCTGACCAAACACTTAGGTCTCTTCTTATTTCAGACCCTACAATGTAACCAGAGTCCTTGGCCCAACATCATTAAAATATGTAAAGGGAGATGCTAAATCTATCTATCCATCCATACAGGGATGATGACGATGATGAGGATGATGATGATAGCTAACATTTATGTACATCTTACTGTGTGGCAGACACTGTGCTAAGCATTTTATAATTATTATTTTATTTTATCCTCACAACAACCCTGGGAGTTAGATGCTATTATTACCTCCATTTTACAGTTGAGGAAACTGAGGCAAATAGCAGTTAAGTGGCTTACCCAGGAAGTGTCTGAGGTCACAATTGAACTCGTCTCATTCACTTCATGCTCATCACTCCATTCACTGTACCACCTACCTAGCCCATTATCTATCTATATATCTATCTGACTGACTCTATCCATAACTATCTATCTATCTATCCACCTATTTCTATCATCTCATTCTTTGTCTCTGTCTCTCTCTCTCTCTCTGTGTCTCTGTCTGTCTCTCTATGTCTCTCTACACACACACACACACACACACACACACACACACACACACATCTGCTATCTACCTCTTCATCTCTCCACCTTTCTTTCCATCTGATGATCCTTCCCACATCTCTTGATTATACACTTGCATATTCTATTGGCTATGATAACAGCAAATTTCTTTGCTCTCAACTTTCCCTGAAAGCCTTGGGAATTGAGAAAAAATTTCCAGGATGAAATCAGGGAATTCATTTCTCTCAGACTTAGGAAGGTAAAGGAAGGAACCTCCTAAAGCATTTTTTCCTTTCCCTGAGGAAGGATGAATGTCTTTAACCCAGCCTAGTGGTAGGTCTTCACTTCACTTCACTTCTCCTTCACTTCACTAGATCAGAACCATAGGGAAATTGTGTTCCTGCCCCTTGAGTAGAAGCTGTCTTATTTATCCCCTTGGGACTCCAGAATAGTGTAATCCAGAATGCAGATTCTTGGAATCATAGAAAAGAAGCACCAAAAGGGATATGGGAAGTTGTTTTGTCCAAATTCCTCATTTAATAGATGAGGAAACAGAGTTCCAGAGCAGGGAAGTGACTTAACCTAGGTCACATAGACCTTGGCCAGAGCTAGAACTGGAAACCAGCTCCTCTGAACTTCCCATGTATCATGCTGTCTCTCCTGCATAGGTGTGAATTCTGCCTGTCTCTGGTGGAGTGGCAAAATCATCGAAGCAATATGATGGAATAGAAAGAAAGGAGGACCTCATATCATGTGTACTAAGTCACAGTTCTTCCTCTGACTAGCTTTGTAGTTTGAGGGACTTCTTGGAACTTTTCTGAGACTCAGTTTATCAATATGCTACATCCCTCCCTTGGTAGCCCCTTTGGGACATGAAAATAGCATTAGCTTCACAAAGGCTATGTCAGGGGAGCACACGTCCTGGCAGATAGCATAGAGCCTACAACAAGAAGTCTGGCAGAAGACTTTGTCCCTAAAGGCTGAGAACCATAGGAGTGCCATTTTGAGAGATTCAGCAGCGGCTGTTTGACCACAAGGTGGCAGAGTGTTTCATTCAGGGCTGCTCAAAACATTTAAACTAAGGCATGGAGAGGCTTGGCTTTTTAGGGATTAGGGGAAGATGTGGAGTCTGAGTGTGTGTGTGTGTGTGTGTGTGTGTGTGTGTGTGTGTGTGTGTGTGTATGATAGCTTTTAGGGGCAGAGTTCCAGCAGAGAAAAAGTCAGCTGAGCTAACATGGGATTTAAACTTCTTTGGACAAATTCTATGTAATAACTGAGCTAAATTCTGAGCCTAACCTCCATCTCTACAGACTTTGGTTGTAGAGAGGGAATTAGGACCCTGGGTTGGGAGTCGATGTTTGTTTGTTTATTTTTTAATTATTCTTTCTATAACTGGGAAATAAATATCCTTTTATAAAAAGAAAACTAAACCAACTTTAAGTGGATATATTGAAGGGGGCACAGTTGGTGAACTCTTAAGCCCATGGCCAGAAAAAACAACAACAACAACTCTCAACCCCCTTAGGACTTGGGAGAGAGAGAGTGTATGTGTGTGTGTCTGTATCTGTGTCTGTGTGTGTGCGCACGTGCATGTGTGCATGCACATATGTGTATGTATGTGTGCATGCATACATGTGCGTGCGTGTGTGTGTGTGTGTGTGTGCGTGTGTGTGTGTGTAGGAGAGGAGGGAAGTCCTTTGGATGAAGTCATGAAAAATTCACTTCTTGAAGTCAGCATGTGCTGACCTCTTAGGATTGCTGAAGGAAGTGTTCTGGAAAAGCACAAAGCTCAAGCTATGTGAGAGCTATCACCATAGAATTCAGTGAGTTCTCCATCAATAGGTGTGTCCAAGCAGCTTCAGTGTGAGCAAACTGGAGGGAAGAGGTAGAGGAGATTTCTCCACGAAGGGAGGATGGAAGGGGTGGATAGGCTGGTCTGGAAGCTCCCTTGCATGTCTCCAGTCCTGAGACTGAAGCCCTGGTCTGTTCCTAAGCCCTATCATATCTTGCTCTTACTTGACCTCTAATGACCATTCGTCATTAGTCAGTTGTGCTCATGGCCTGGATTAAAATGCCATCTCTGCCCCTTATTATAACTTGGTGTGATCCACTTGGCCTCAGTTTCTTCAAATTAAATCATATCTCTAAGAATTCTTGTAACTATAAGGCTAGGATTCTACACAAGGTAGATGGCATAATGTGACTGTAATGCTATGGGAGTGATGAGGCCAGGAGTGATGAGAAACTCTCAGGAGTGTAATTGTGACAGCAAAAGCAATTCTGATGAGGGAAAAAATGATGTTTTTTGAACTACATACTTCTCTCTCTCTCTCTGTATATATAGAGAGATAGATATAGATATAGACATACATACATACATATATATACATACACAAGTACATATATAATGTGTATGTGTGCAAATATATACATATATAACATGATATACACATATTTATGTATGTGCATATAGCTACACACATATACATATTTGTATAAACATGTCATAAAACACATGTATACATACAATGCACATGCACATGTAGTTTGATTACAAAATTCAGAAGCAAAGATGACAAACTGGAGCTAAATGTAAGAGTCCTGGCCACATAAGGACAATGAACAGGTTGCTAAATTCAATTCAATTTAACTTTTGCTAGGCTTTTATTAAAATCCTTTTCTGGCCAAGCTCTGTGTTACATCCTAGAGATACAAAAAGACCAAGCACAAATGTAAACACTGCCTGCCATGGGCAGCTATGACCTATGGATAGACCGTTGGGCTTGGAGTCAGGAGGATCTGAGTTCAAATACTGCCTCATCCACTTAAAGACTGAGGGTCCCTGGGGAAGTCCCTTAACTCCCGGCTTCAGTTTCCACACCTATAAAATGGGGGGAGGGAGTGTTGGCCTTGAAGGCCTTGAAATTTGCTGTGTGCTCTAAATCTATGAGCCCCTGACCATGGGCCCTGAAGGATCTCATTCTTATTCTGCTGAAGCCCAGAAGGACCTAGTGTTTGCCACAATACAAAAGAAGCAGCAGCACCAGTGATGTGAAGAGCAGAAGGCACACAAAGCAATAAATTGGATGGCAGATGGTGCCAGGCAGGAGGATGGACAGGAGCAGCAGCCTGAAGGCCAAACAACTCCCTTCCTACTTTAGATCTGCTGCTTCTACCAAGGACAGTGATAGTGATCTTCACTACAAGAAATATGAAACAAACGTCAACATGGAATCCACATCCAAACAAAGCGAGGATGTTGCAGCTGTTCTGGAGCTGCCGAAGGCACCAAACACAGTGGGTGGGATTCCGTCATAGGGTCTGGGGAGGATTTGTGCCAGGATTGCCAAACCAAACTGCTCTGAGCCAGCCCTGTCAAATAATTTTGAATTGTGGGGATGTCATTCTATAATTTGTGGCCATTTTTTTTAATGTGAAAGTGAAGTCTTCAAACTATTTGTCACTTAACTAGACTTTAATTCCTAGCAAAATTCTACAATACATTTTTATACATCCATAAGAACGTTCTTATTACGAATGAAAATAGAGATCCTCCCTTTGGAATCTTCAATCTCTCCCAGTCTACTGACTCTTTTCCTTCCCTGTTGCCTCCAAACTTTTACTTCTACTAGTAGATGGACTCTCTGGATCAAAGCATATGGAATCACTTCATTTGCATAATTCTCGATTGTTTTACAGAATAATTGTGCTAATGTGAAGCTACCCCATCCAAGCATTAAAGTGCCCATTAGTGACCCTTAGTCTAACGGACTAATCAATGAGGGCTCCTAGGTTGGCCCCAAACCCCTCTTTTTTAAGGGTAGTTCCAAAGGGGGAGAGAGAGAGAGAAAGAGAGAGAGAGAGAGGGAGAGAGAAACTATATGGATAATGGGATGTCATCTAATCCAACCTTCTCATTATATAGATGAGAAAACTAATGCCCATGGAAGTTGAATGATTTCCCGAAGATCACACAGGTAATGGCTTCAGAGACACCCTCTGAACTCTTGTTCTCTGTCTTCAGAGTCAGTTAATATATAACAGAATTTGTAAATTGTCTCCTTTTATCTTTCAGATGGTTTGTAGGCAACTTCCAGATCCCCCCTTGAAATCTTCTTTTCTGCTATTGCCCCTTTCTATTGACTACTTATCAATGTCTTTATTATGCTAACTAAAAGGGGAGGAATGGTGGGGGACCAGCTGAAGATCCAATTTTAACACACCATGCCAATGAATTCTGAAGGCATGGAAAAGGAAGGTCATGTGGGTCATGGGTGAGGAAGTTGTGAGGAAGAGGCTGTGTGTATGTTTGAGACTGTTGGCTTCGGTGATGGGTGCACAAAAATGAATAGAATTGCATTCAGTTTGGGCCTATTGCTGACTTTCTCACTTAGGAACTGAATCCAAGCCCCATTCCATGAAGTGTCTGCCTTGCTTTTCATCCCCAGTTTACAGTGCAGGAATGGTGGACACCAGGAGCTAATGAGCACGTTTGAAATTCCTAGAGAAGTCTTCCCACCTCCAAGTACCTTCACCTATAGTTTATCATTGGTCCTTAGAATAACCTTACAAGGAAAACTAGCAAGCACTTAGAATTAGACCTGTTCGTTCAGGGGAGCAAGACGAATAAATAGCAAGAATTATAACTTGGACTCAGATGCCCCGTGTGATGAATGGTGTTTTGTAGAATCCATCCATCTCAAAGACCCAGGATTTAATTGGTGTCAGAACTCCCTCAAGCAGGACAAGTCACTAGCTTGCTGTAACTTACTAGGTCCCCAGAATCTCACAGGTACAAGGGACCTCAGGGTCCATATGGGTCCATCTGGTCCAAATGAGGCCTGAAAATTAATCCCTTCTGCCATAACCTGAAAACAAGCACTCTCAGAGAGTCTCTTGAAGCTTATGAAGATTAAGACATTTGCTCATGGCCACACAGTTGGACTTGAACTCAGTGCTCTGTGTATGTATACTACACAACTCTGCCTCTGAGTTATAACCCATAGAATTACGGGTTTCAGAAAAATGAAACATAGTAGGTGCCTTTGCCTGGCCTGGAGGTAACTCTGGATTCTTCAAGGCTACTTTCATAGAGGCCAAGTTCAGAGAGGTCCTACCAAGTTGCAAAGGCCTCAAATATGGGCCTGGGCCTGGGCATCATTCATGGCAGTCAATAGCGAGCAAAAGCTGAGCTCAGTGAGATTCATCAATGAAAGCTGGCCTATAGAGGATTCGACGTTTTTATTTATTTTTACTTTTTCAGCCTGAGTGATTCATGAAGACAATCTGAGAAGAGGAGAGCCTTGAGAGGACTTTTAGCAAGTTTCGGTGCAGGGAATATCACGCCCCCGGGCCTAAGACCATGAGAAAGGTTGTGAGCCAGTGTGTTGTCAATTCCACAGTCTGCTCTAGCAACCTCAAATTCCATCTGGACAGTTTCAGGAGTTGGGATGAACTTTGCCAGCTCCCTGACATCTCAGAGGAATTGTGATTAAAAATTAAGGTCCGCGTCCTGAGAATGTGTGATAGGAAGGGTGGCTGTTCTGGTGGTAGACCTAGTGTCCGTTTCCAATTCCAACCCTCTCCAGTGAGATGTATGACCTTGGCCAAGTCACGTCACTTTCTACATTGTTGGTTGTGCTTGTTATTGTTGTTTTCCATCTGTGAAATGGGGAGAATGGTCTTTACCATCCCAAACTCTGCTTCCAGCTGTGTGATAGGAATGGTGGTTGCCGAGCAGTCACATCAACAGCCATAATTAAAAATTTTGAAGAGTCAGGTGTCTAACGGCAGCTTTACCATCAGTGGGAGTAGGAAGGAGTAGAAGCCTCCTTCCCTGGCTAGGAATCCATGTGGAATCATGTGAGCAAGTTTCAGAATTGTGATTTGCATTTTCTGTGCCCGTCAGCCCTAGGACAGTGTTCATATTCCATTTCTGTGTGACCACGGGCAAGACACTGGACCTCTCTGGGCCTCAGAAACCTCTTTCAGACTCATCCGTTAGATTAAGGATAGGTTGGGATCTGCACTAATCAAGGGAATTTCTGTACCTGAAGCAGCTCAATGCTGACATATTTGTATACCAACCCATTCTCAATCTCACAAAACTGAGGCCCAGACTGAATGATCTGCCTCAGGTATACAAACTGGCAGTTGCCTGAGTTCTCTTAGGAGAGCTGCTGGCCCTGGGCATTTAGGTTACCAGGGTCAGGAGAAATTAAGGAAAGAGGCAGTGTTGCTTTCTTTTACCTTAGACTTCCTATTGTTAGTGACTGATCTTAGAGAAAAAACAAGCACTGCCTCCCTGTGGGGACCACAGAGGGTCTTGGGGGAATTACCTGGCTTCATAGCTGGAGGAAGTTTGCCAGAGGAGGGGGAGCATTTTCCAAGGACTCAGGCAATGTTAGACAAGGGCATACACACCACTACCCTGACACCACCACACTCACTCCTCATTTCCAAACTCAATCCCAAATGCTTCCAAAGGAGTCATTGTCACCCCCAACCCTGAGCAACTTAGAGAAAGTGGCTCTGAGTCCGGCCATTCCTCACATTTATTGTTGTAAAAAGCATTTGGAGGACATCTTCCTGAACCAAGCTATTTAGATGCTGGCTGTCAAATGCATGCATTGGTTTGGCTCTTTTCCTCATATATTCACAATTGGAGATATCAAATGGTTTCTTAGTGAAACTATTCTTCAAGCATTGAACAGGAGCACAGGAAAAGTCCAGGCTTTGTCTCTTGCCTCAGCTTTCAGCCTGGTGAGAAAATTTACTGTGCCCTTCTCTCTCTTTTCCTTCACACACCATTGATGACACATGGGAGGGGATAATCAGCAAGAAAATGAAATCTGCTATCTCTTCTCCACACAGACACTCCTATCATTCAATTCCTTGGCACCTTCATTCTCAACCTGGGCAGAGTACAGTGGACAAAATCCCCAGTGATGCCTCAACTACTAGGGCACTGATTAAAAAGAAATATACGGTTAGTAGCAGCGCCCAAGCAGCTTCCCAAAGAACCTTCCCAGGTTTAGTTTCAGAGCCATTCAGAGAAATAGCGAGCCACCACCACCCACTGAATCTCTTTAGATTAAGTCATCACATGCCCTCACACCTCAGTGAGGACAAAACAATTTATTTAAAATATGGAGAATGTTGATATTCATAAAATGCATTAGTTGCAAATATTCCCAACCTCAGAGATCCCAAAGAAAACCAGCCTATTTCCTTCCAGCACTCCAGGCTATTTTTTTTTTCATCATGATTTTCAGGTAGACCAATAATTTTTAAATTGTCTCTCCTGGATTGATTTTCCAGGTCAATTGTTTTACCAATGGGTATTTTACATTTTCATCTATTTTTTCATTCTTTTGCTTTTGTTTGACTGATTCTTCCTCTCTCATAGAGTCATTAGCTTCCATTTGCCCAATTCTAATTTTTAACAAATTGTTTTCTTCTATTAGAGTTTGTACCTCCTTCCCCATTTGGCCAATTGTACTTTTATGGATTTATTTTCTTCAGTGTACTTTTTTTTTCCAGTTGGCCAATTGCATTTTTTAAGGACTTGTTTTCTTCAGTGTACTTTTTTTTTTTCCATTTGGCCAATTGTATTTTTTAAGGACTTGTTTTCTGTAATTAATTTTTGTCCTTCCTTTTCCAAGTTATTGACTCTCTCTTGCATGCTTCTCATTTCTTTTCCCATTTTTTCTTCTATCTCTCTCATTTGACTTTTAAAATCGTTCTTGAGCTCTTCTAAGAAGGCTTTTTGGACTTCAGACTAGTTCATACTCCCTTTTGAGGTTCCAGATATGGGTTTGTTGGCAATGTTGTCCTCTTCAGAATTTCTGCCTTGATCTTCACCTTTCCCATAATAAGAAGCTATTATGCATTTCTTTTTGCTCATGGTGTTTGCTTATTTCCTGACCTTTAAAGAGACTGGGCCCTCATGCTGGGGAGCAGAGGGCACTGACCCAAGCTTCTTGTGTTGGGAGCCTGAGGCCAGGTCACTGGTTTTGGGTGGTGGGGCCTCCAGTGCTGGCAGTTGGAGGCTGTAGGGTTCTGGCACCTTACCTGGTGTTGGGCTGGAATCAGGAACACTGGAACTCTAGGGGTAGGGTTGGATAGTGTGACTCCTGTAGATTTTCTGCTCACCTGGGCCTTTCCTTCCTTTTGCTTTCTTAAGTTCCTTTCAGATGGATGTTGCAGGATGTTTATCTGCCTGGGGCCTCTTGGAGTGTTGCTTCCCTTAGTTTTGCTGATAGACTGGTAGAGTCAGTTGCTGTAGAATGCCAAGCCAGTTGGTGGTTTTCCAAGCTGGTTTCCACTGGTTCCCCCGCCCTCACTGAGGTACTCGGGGGTCCAGGTGTTGGTGTTTGCCTGCTCCACCACCTGGGTTTCAGGATCTCCTCCTGATATGCTGAGGTGAGGCTTTCTGCTAGCTGGCTGGGATGTCTCCCTTTCTGTACTGCTCCCCTTCCCCCAGGGCAAAAGGGGCCTTTCCTATTAATCCCTCGAGCTTCTTGGGCTAACAAACTGCTGCACCCCATCATTCTGCAGGTTCAGCTATTCTAAGGTTTTTTCTAGGGTGATATTTTCTGGGCTTTCAGAAGTTAATAAAGGAAGGTAAGAGTGACTTACTTCTTACTCTGCCATCTTGACTCCCAGGAGCAGAAGTCCAGACAGCATCAATCTTGTACAGTTTGACATTTACCCACTGCTTCAAGTTATGTCAGTCTAATTCCACTTCTCCACACCAAATCATCAAATCCTTAGAAGCTGCATTCAGGTCCCTCCCAAGACTCCCTGTGTAGGCACAATCTAAGCCTCTCCCATTGTATACCACCATCACCACCACCACCATGACCATCACCATCTAATTACATTGGCAGGGGCTTTTGAGGCCAGCAACCCAACTCCTTTTTCTTACAAGGGACTTAAGGCTTACTCAGCAGACCCAGGATTTGAACCCATGCCCTCTGACTCTAAACTTAGAATTTTTCTACAATTCCATCTAATCATGACATGGCTTACGGTTCTGGCCTGCATCATCCCTTGGATGTTGCTAGCACTGTTTTCAGTGGACTAGGGTACTTTATTGTCTCCGTCATCCCTTACTCACCGTTGTTTCCATTTTCTATAACTAAAAACCCTCATTTGATTAATGAATTAATTGTCCTCTTTAAGCAGTTCACTCCTTTCCTCATTGAAGTTCCCTCTTTGTACTTTCAGAATTTTCTTCTTGAGAATTTTTCATTTTTTTGAGATAAATTTCTGTGTAAAATTGTGGGCCTTGGAAATCCTATCTCAGTCAGTCAGCCAGCATTCCTAAGCAAGCATCAGGGTAAGCATTGGAGATTAAAAGAAAGGCAAATACATGGACTCTGCCCTCAAGGAGCTCACATTTTTTGGAGGGAGACATGTAAATAAATAGATACACATATAAACTTAAGAGATGAAGATAATGTAAAAAGGGAAATCAGTAGCATGGAAGTGGGGTCAAGGTGTTGGGGACTAGGTCAGGCCTCCTGTAGACAGTGAGATTTGTGCTCAATCATTAAATCATTCTCTCTTTGAAAGCTTTGCAATCCACTTTTCAAGGATGTGGCATGCATGCCAAATTATTACCAACTCTGTTCTTTTTCTCCATGTAGAGCTCCAAGATACAATGATCACTTCTTCTTAAGTTTCTATCATTTTAAGCTCAGCAGTTAATTCATTTTTATTGGTGAGAATCAGAAGAGCCCCCCACCCTTTTCTTTGTTCTGTCACTGGCAAGATGAATTTGCCATCAAAGCAGACATGTAACAAATTGGCTATTGAGCTTTTGGCAGACAGGGAATGTCAGCAGGTTTCTGGGTAACTGAAGCCCACCATCGCCAGTCACCATGTTATGCTGCTGAGCCATGCATGTGATCTGAGCCCTGAGCCCCTCATCTATTTCCTCCATCTTGCCAGACAGACTGTAATAGTTTCCTACAGTGTTAACATTCCTGTTCCTGTCTCTGTTGATCATCCTTCAAATACTTCCCACCCTACTTTGCCCCTCTAGGTACTGGATTTTCACCCAATAATGTGTCTCTTACATGCATCATGCTGCCCCTCTACTCTATTCTTTGCTCTTTGGATAAGGCATATCCTTCCAAAGCTATACCAGCAATAATCAGTTATACTAAGAAGGATACATTTTCTTTCTCCTCTTAGGATCTTTAGGTCACCTTGTTTAACAACCTTCCTTTATGCATCCCTGCATAGAGACCTGCAACCATGAGTGTTATTGCTAACTTACCTTCTTATAATTTTTCTTCTTCAAATTTCTGTTTTTCTTTATATGTAGTGGCTACTGCTTTTTGTGTTATTTGACTTGGTAGATAGATATAAGTAGTTTTTTCTCCCACCCTCTTCCTTTTGCAATTTAAATACCTCTTAATAAAATGTGTGAAATTACAGGCAAGTATATACTTCCCTAACATTCACTATGTGTGCTCCAACCTGGGCCAAGAGCCCATCATTCCTATTTTAAGCTAATAAAATCTTGTTCTCGGGCACCCTCTTCTCATCTTTCTGTTGACTTCTTTCATCTTGTTTTTCTCTTATGAAGCTGTGTCTTCGATTGGCACCAGTGATAGAAACACCAACTGTGCCCTGAAAGTGTTTAGTTTCTTGGCCAGGGTTTTCTCTTCCTTAGCATTTGGTGCCAGATTCCTTCTGGAAAAGCATTTACTGCCTCCCTCGTGCAACACCAGAAGGAGAGAGAGAGGTTTTATTTTGGCCACTTCAGATCTGATAAGAGACCATTCTCCACTCCCCATTGTATCATCTTCATTCACCTCATTCCAGTGCTTCTCATATCTGGATACAACCCTGCCCTCCCCTTCCATTGGGCCTGCTGGAGTGCCTCCTCTCTAGATAACAAACTTCCTGTATCTGAGAATCTTCTTGTCGTTAGCCTTACATCTTCTGGATCCCACAGAGACTGTGATCCATCTCAGAAGACATTGACTATTTGTACATCCTTGCCACTGTTTGACATTCCTTCTTTCATACCCTCAGCTACCTGATTCTAGACGAGAGGGAGGCATGGGACACCACTTGCCCTTCACTGTCACTTCACGCTGCTCCCCTTCCATCAGCCCTCTCTCAGTAGCAGGGAAGTCTCAGTCTCTCACCTTTCACAAAGAATTAAGTACCTAGATCACAGTTTCCCCCGCCCATCCTTACTTAACCTTTGGAACCTCACTGTCCATACTAAGTGTACTTCCATATCCATACTAAAATCCTATCCAACACCCAGGATTCCCAATGAATTATTAACCTCCTTAATTCCCACAACCTCCAAGTTCAGTCCACTCTAGACACACCTAGGGAGGGATGGCCATGTCCTCAACTGTCATTCCCTATAAGAGTTTCATGTCCATGGTTAAAAGCTCTGAGATTCTGCCCCAGGACCATACTCTCCTGAACTTGTTGACTCTCCATCTTCTTCATGCTCACCCTAACACCCCAGGCCTCAGTGCCCTTCTAGGCCGTATCATCTGCCTTGGATTTAGTTTCCTCCTTTTCTAATCTTCAACTGCCACTTGATTGTCTTGTGCCACCACCTACTGTTACTGAACTGGACGCCCGAGAGAAATCAGAGCATCACACCCAATTGACTTTAATTGAGAGCGCGTTTATTTGAGCCGGCCGGCGACGGACCCCAGGCGTGCATCCCAGGGGCCGTCCCACCGAGGGTTTCATCTGAGATATTTATACTGTCCGGTTACAAAACAGGGTCCGGTGGGGTGCCGGGAAGGGAACAGGGTCCGGTGGGGTGCCGGGAAGGGAACAGGGTCCGGTGGGGTGCCGGGAAGGGAGCAGGGTCCGGTGGGGTGCCGGGAAGACAGATCAGGTCATTTACAGAACAGGATGTTGCACCCCACCCTTGAGGATTTCACCCAGGGTGTTGTAACAGCCGTTAGGGGAAGCTGAGCCAGAGGCCCCGGGGCGTGGTGCCCCAGGGTCCCTAACGGAGGGTCTATCACAGTTACGTTCTTTCAAAATGCTTAACTCCTTATTCTATCACCAATCATGGTCTACTAAAACCCAAATCTGGACTGTTCCCATTAGCCTCCTTCTCTGTTGTCTCTCTTGAGGTATATGTATTGTGGAAGCTTATATTCCTTTCCCCACCATCCAGAAAGTATAGATGGAAAACTGGAAATCCCTGCCCCCCCCCAAAAAAATATTGTTGTGGTGGTATATTAAATAGATTTCTCAAAGATTTTAACTCAGGAGTTCTTAATTTTTTTTTCCTACATGTGTGTGTGTGTGTGTGTGTGTGTGTGATGGACCCCCTTGGCATAGTCTGGTGAAGCCTGTGGTCCCCTTCTCGGAATACTACTTTAAATAATTAAAGGAAATGTTACATTTTAGTTACATACCAAAAATAAAGATGTGTTTTTCTCCACCCAAGTTCATGCACCCCCTTGAATCTCTCCTCTGATGCCTTGGAGTCCATGGACCTCAGGTTAAGTATCTGCTCTAAGAGATAGTGAACACATTGAAGCCAAAGAGATTGCATATTCCAATTAGAGGGGAGCTCTCCAGGAAGCAGGATTCCAGTCCAGTGAAAAAAAAAAAGGCACTAAGTGGAAGGAGTCTAAGTGATGCCTAATGGTTTCCATATGGATTCAAAGGCAGGATGCCTCACTGGGCTGAATATTTTTAAGCCTAAAGGTTTGTGCCACTGCAGCCAGAAAGCTGACCTAGAATAGTGTGGCCCTGTTCAGGCCTGCCAGACCCTTTCAATTCCTCAAACAATAGGGATTAAGTCTTCCCTTCATTAACATAATCCTTTTTTTAAGTGCTCCATTATGTTTTGGATGTTTGTCACTGTGCTTTTTAGCTCTTAACATAATAGATTTATCCCCTGTTTATGTGCTTGTCACCTGCATTTTCATAATTTTTTTTTCCATTAATATTGTCTTCTTTGTCAATCTTTTGGTTTCAAAGAAAGAGGACCAATGACATCATGACTTGTGTGTGAACTGGATTGAAGTGGGGCAGAGTTGCAGAGTCATCAACCTCACTCTCTCTTCCAGTGCCATCCCAGTCCAGTGTCGAGACAAAATTTAAGCCATGGCCCAGGATGCAGTCTTTCCAGTCCTTTGGTGTCTTTGATTTCTTTCTTTTCTTTTTTTTTTAGTTTTTTTTTTTTTTTTGGTGAGGCAATAGGGGTTAAGTGACTTGCCCAGGGTCACACAGCTAGTAAGTATCAAGAGCCTGGATTTGAACTCAGGTTCTCCTGACTTCAAGGCCAGAGCTCAATCCACTGTGCCACCTAGCTGCCCTGGTGTCTTTGATTTCTGACCAAACTTTAAGTACTCCATAGCACCTGCTTCAGCTGCTTTTATGGCCACTAGACAAATTGTTCTCATCCACCCATTCTTCTACAAGAAGTCTTCACATACATGTGACAGACATCTCTCTAACTCACTAATGGGTTTGAGGACTGACATTCAGCCTCAACCTGGTTTAGCCCGTTTGCCAAGACAGTTTTACTGGGGTTTGGCCACTTGACATGTGACATACGACTTCCTGGTGCCACACATAAGATGCAAGAGGACACCAAAGGAGGATGAGCAGCCCTGAAAAGGGCTTGGCAAGCCCTCACCCCAGAGGTGCTAGCCTTCACCCCAGAGGTTCTAGCCCTCACCCTAGAGGTTCTAGCCCTCACCCTAGAGGTGCTAGCCCTCCTTGAATATCCCATTCATCTTCCCCTGTTAGTATTAACACTTGAAATGAAACATCACCAGGAGAACCCCCCGGGAGCTGGCCAGTCTTCTTGTTAAGAGGGAAAGCCTGTAATGAGCTTGTGGGGATAGCGTTTGCTATTATATGGGTGCCAAGACACTTGTTTGAAGATGGTGTGAAATTGGGCTCTTGACTTCATGACCGTTCAGTCTATTTGGTGTGTCTCATTAGGACGCACAGGATTCTCTTTTCCTATTTAAGAATCGGAGGGAAGAATTGAGAGTTATTGATGGGGTGCTTGGGTGCTTGTGTTTGGGTGATCATGCTTGTACTTGGACCCCACTTTCTCCCTAGCCTCAGAAACACTATCCCTGGAAGTTTCTCCCCAGTCCAAGGACATTGTGCCTAGCAATTACTCATGAGTGGGCCCCAGCAAGACCCTTATCTTTCTCCCTGGTGCAGTTACAAACAGCATCTGAAGGAATTCTTAGTTTGAACTGGCTTTGCACTGGGGTCATAAAGATATTCTTACCCACCAGACTATCTATACTACCACCCTACCTCATTATCTTCATCCTAGACTCCTCATTATCTGTATTCTAGACATAAGACATATGTATACTCCCTACATCTATCTTGTCAAACAAGACATTGACTGGTGGCAGAATGGACAATTCTCTGTTACCCCTGACTTCTAGTTAACTTAGTGATGTAGCAGGCCTAAAACCACACCTCCATGTGGCTCCCCTTGTGAGCTTTTCCTAGTGAATTCTGGGTTAATACCTCTGGGTAAAACGTCTGCATAGTAGATACAGAAAGTGCATGTTCCTTTAAGAACTGACCACTCCTTAACCACTCCCTAATCACACCCTGAATCACCTAGTTAGCATATTTGACACATGTTTTATTATATTTTATTCTATATAAACTTAAGGTTCCTTAAGAATCCTTGCCCTATGAAAAGCATAACAATAAAATTCTTCCCAACTTGACTTAAAGAATGCTTGAGTCTGTGAATTCATTGCAGACAACCCTGTGCTGTACTCTGGTCTTGGAAGGGTCCCAACCTCTCAGACCTCAACAATATCACAGTAAATTCCCGAGTGTGCACCTCAGTCAGGAAGCATTGGGTTCAATATGGTCTCTAACGTGCATGTGCAGTGTGCCTGTGCACAGTCACTCTATGAATTACATAGGAGTTGCCATTCTCTCTGGTGGAGGGTGTTTCCACACAGGCAGACCCCTACACTAATGAAATCACTCATCTGAACAACAACACAAAAAGGAACAGAGACTGAGAACTCTTCATCTGTCAGTCAGCCAATTATTAAGCACCTATTACGTACCTGACACTGTGCTAGGTTCTGAAGATGCAAAGAGGCAGAAGGCAGTACCTGTGTGCAAGGAACTCACATTCCGGCATCACACTGGGGAGGAGGAAAAACACAGATTTTTTTTTTTTTTCAAAATGTTTATATATGAAGATTGTGGAGTTCCAGAAAGCTTTGAGGTTTTCAAAAGCCTTTTCATATCTCTTATGTATTTAATCTTTGTAATGATTCTGTGAAAGCAAGTACTGGTGTCTCCATTTAAGAGACGAGATACCTAACATAGAAAGAGGCAAAAACTCTCCCTGGCTATATTCAGGCTAATTAATTACATGGAGTTTACCCGAGGTCCAGGAAAATAATGAGGTCATGGTCCCTCGCAGGCCTGTCCTCCTTCCTGGGTTCATGCCGAGGCCTGTAACCCAGTTCACATTTCTGGCTTTGGTCATACCATAGATGGAGCATTGTAGGCAATTCTAGATACCACATTTGGGGAAGGACATAGAAAACCATTTGGAAGAAGGGACCAGGAGACTGAAGGCCTAGAGGACCATGCCATATGAGGAAATTGGGGTATTTGGCCTGAAATAAAGGGAAAAAAATGTTTCTTAAGCACAATTCTGTGATAGGAATCATGCTAAGTACTTTATAAATATTGTCTCATTAGACTGCCACAATGACCCTGGAGGGGAGGGAAGTGTTACTATTATGCCCATTTTGTGGTTGAGAAAACAGACACAAACAGAGGTGAGGTGACTGACCCAGCATCACCCAGCCAGGAAGTATGTGAGTCTAGATTTGAACTCAGGTCTTCCTGTCTCCAGGCCCAGTGATCTGTCCACTGGGTTAACTTTCCACCTAGTTCCCTCGGGAAGACAACTTGGTGGAGGTACAGTCACTCTCTGTAAGCATGGTGGCTCTCTTCCTGCATTTTATAGATTTATAGCTGGAAGATGAGATAACTGATACCCAGAGAGGTCCAAGGAAACAGATAATATCAGAAGTGAGATTTGAACTCAGTACTTTTGACTCCAAAGACAGTGCTCCTTACCTTGTACAATACTGCCCGTGTTCTGCTGGCGTGGGTTTCATGGAAGGTTCATAAAAGGAAATGTGGGCTTTAAGGAAGGAAACCTTTACATAATGTGCAGTCCTCTCTCTCCCAAAGAAGTGAATCACCTTCATATGTCACGGTTCTCCCTCACTGGAAGTCTCCAAGTAGAGGCTAGATGCCCAGACCATGGAGAGGCAGGGTTGTTGAAGGCATTCTTGTTTAAGGACAGGTTAGACTAAAAGCTAAGATCAAGCAGCCAATTAACAAGCAATCATTAAGCACCAGGTGTGTTTTGGGCACTAGGCTAAGACCTGGGTCTCTGCCATTCATGGGATTCTGAAACTTGATCTTATATGACGTGTGGAAAAGATTGCCACTAGCAATGACTTCACTGTCCCCTGCATCTGCTTCCCCACTCCTGATGCTTTGCTCTCCCTGTTTTTCCCTTGAATTAACCCTCCCCTGCCCTCCCCTCCCCTCTGCCTAGCTCAGTTCTATCCCTCTGTCAAGATCAATCTCAAATCCCAGGTCATTGTTGAGTTTTCATCCCATCCTCCACCGACATGTGGCTTCTCTGAATCATAATCGATTTACACAACTCAGCACAGCTGGGGTACAGTTTTTCCACCTTGGGTTTCTCTTACTTTCCCAACCAAATATGAGTTTCATGATGGAGAAGTGCTGTTATTTGTACTTATATTCTTATAACCCCCAAACACAAAGTAGGTCATAGGATAGATACATGTATTCTCTCTCGTTGTTCCATTTCTCATCCCTTACTTTCTTTTCCTACATTTCTCCATTTCTCTCCCGCCCTTTCTGACTCTCTTACTTTCTCTCTATGAATATATGTACATGTAGTAAATGTATAGACACAATTATATATACAAATATATGATTATATAGACATATAAATACACACATATACATATACCAGCATATATATATATATATATTATATGTGGTATACATATTTTACATATACAATATATGCTCAGATATATTTTCCCTCCCCATCTCTGCCTCCTTGGCTTCCCTGGCTTCCTTCAAGTAGTAGCCAAATTCCCACCTCTATATGCCTGGCTGTCTTGCCACACTCAATGTTTCCCTTATCCCCTTATTCCTCCTGCCGTTTTCTGTGTCCACGCATTTGCTTGGGCTGTGAACTGCCCCTCCCCCCCCCAATAGCTGAGGTGAGCACTCTTCTCCTCTGCCACCCAGTTTTCATCTGTTCCTTCAAAGCTCAGTTCAGTTACCCTTTCCTCCTGGAAGCCTTCATCAGTCCCTGATTGGAGTGTTCTCTTTCTTACAATTGTATTGCAATACTATGAGTAAACGAATGAATGAGCTCATTTATTAAGCACTTCATATGTGTCAAGCATTTCTTTGTTTCTATCACACTCTGCATGCTAATATATTTCTTTGTGCATATGGCTTACCACCCCATTTGAATGTCACCTCCACGAGGGAAGGAGTGATGCCTTTTATCATTGGTGTATATACAAAGCAGCACAGAGGGCCCTGAAAGAAACAGGTTTTTCCTCAATATTCTCTGAATCCAGTGGGGGATGAGTATGTTTTCCTTTTGTCCCCTTTTTGGAAGGAGATAATGGGGTAAGAAAGAAAGACCCTTTTTAACCCTTTCTGTTCCTAGCTTGCAACAGGAAAGTCCTTTACCATAGACTTTGAATCAGCAGGGCTCGCAGAGGCATCAAATCCACCAGTAGAAGCCTCTATCTTTACAAAGGAGGAGACTGAGGGTCAAACAAGGGCAGAGATTTGTGCCAAGTCCTAAAGGTAGGAAGGAGAGAAAGCATTATTCAAACCCTGGTCATGGCCATCTGACTCCTCTACTTCCTTGGGAAAGCACCAAAAGCTATGCTTTGTGGGGCCAGGTTGAGGTGGAAAGGCAGAGAAAATGTGAGAGATGGAACAATATGGAAAGTCATCTGGGTTAGAAAGAAGAGTTCATGACAATGGCTCAAGAGAGAGGCTGGTGAATCTTTTAGGCCCTAAAGTAAAAAAAAATTAAAATTAAAAAAAAGGCAGGGGTAGGCTGGGTGGGGTGGTGTTGGCAGGGGAACCGTTTCTAACTTTGGAGAATGTCTGGGAACTTACATTCCTGGGATTTTTCCACACTAGAAATACTGCTCCCCCCCCACACCCTGAAACTGCTGTCTTTGCATTGCTTTACGCCTCCGTTCCCCAACCTCCAACATGCACAAAGTCAAATAAATAAATGTATTGAAATATTAAAAAAAAACTTTATAACTTTTTTATATGTAAAAAAAAACCCCTTTAATAGTTACTATATTCACTATCCACCTTCTGAGGTAGTCAGTTGGTTTACTCAATTTGGCATTAAGTTCACCAGATTTTGACACATAACCTTCAATCACAAAACCCCACTTTTATCACATTGGATAATAGATATGCCTTTGAGGAATAGTCAATATTTATAGTAGCTCTTCTTGTGTTGGGAAAAAAAAAAGGAACAGAAGAACACAAGATGGAAAGTGATGCCCATAATTGAGGAATGGTGAATAAGCAGTCATATATGAATGTGAAAGTATACAATTGTGCTATAAGAAATCAGTAGATTGTTTCAAAGAGACATAGGAAGATTTATGTGAACAGATGCAGAGTGAAGGAAGCAGGACCAGAAGGTCATTTTATAACATCACATGAAAAATAAATATAAGAAAAAAAAAGAAAAGAAAGGAAGAAAAAGAACACAATAGAACATTATAATATTGATGTCTTAGAGAAGAATACAGAGAAATGATTGTGTTTCTTTTCTAATAAAATACTGTTAATATGTAATATTTTGACATTTAAAGATGTTTATAAACTGATGAACAATGACATGAGTTGAACCGGCATGGTAGATAATAACACTGGACTTGGAGTGAGGAAGACCTAAACTAAAATCCTGCCTCAGACACATATGAGCTATATTAAATTCAGCAAGTCAGTTAAGTGCTATCTGCCTCAGTTTCCTTATCTGTAAAATGAGAATAATAACACACCTAAATCAGAGTTGTGAGGATCAAATGTATAATGGTTTACCAACATTGAAGTGCTGTATAAATGCTATTATCATTATTATAATACAATAATAACTCAAAAGACCACTAATTTTGAAAACTTTAAAAAAACATTGATCAATATAATAACTAGCCATGATTTCAAAGGACCAGTGGTGGAAAATCATGTTCATCTTTTCACAGATGGATTTAGGAGTCAGAGAGAGAGATGTATATTTTTGAAAATAGCCAATGAAGAGATTGGTGTTACTTGACTATGCATATTTGTTACAATGGATTTATTTTTTCTCTTCTCTTTCATAATGAGTTTAAGGTGGGAGGAAGAGAAACTAGATTTCTATTAATTAAAAAAAAACACTGTAAATAGATTGGTATGCGCTACTATAAGGGTGTAATTTATACATTTTCAGATGAGGTCACTGTAGTGTTAGTTTTGCTGAACTGGTTTATTTGTTACGAGAAAGTTCTAAAGTGGTAAAGACAATCTGGAAATATTTGTAACACAAAAACAAAACAGTAATGAAACTTGCAAATAGCTACTCTTGCCTTCCTGTTAGCCAAATCCCAGATCTCAGAGTTGGGGGCAGTCTGAGAGACCTCCCCATTTCTGTGCCTCGTTTTCTCCTACACAAAATGACAGGATTGAACTTGACCACCTCCAAGGTGCCTTCCAGCTCGAAATCCTATTAGCCTGCAATCGAGAATCCTCACCATCAGGGACCTCAGAAAAATTAAGGAGCTTACGAATCCATTAAAAAAAATCTCGATGCTTAGCTTTTATCATACTTACCATTCCCAGGATAGTTAAATTTACTATTGATTCTTCTATAATAAAGACATATTGCTGATTAAAACAGAGCTTAGCCAATTAAATCATATAACAGAGGAGGAATTGGTCAGGGATTCAAGGTCACTATCTGTTACCACAATCTCTAAGGCAGGACACTCACTCAAGGAATATTTAGTCTGCAGAAAAGAAGAAGACCAGGGACCCAGGGTGGGGGGTGGGGGGCATAAGGGGGATAGGGCAGGGAACAAGAACTATCTTCAGGTACTATCACTTGGAAGGGGGATTACCCTTTCTCCACTTGGGTTCAGGGGACAGAGCCTGCAAAGAGATTCAGGGTGGATGTAAAGAAAACATTCCACCCTGTAGAGCTGTTCATTCATACAATGGGCTACTTCAGGAGGGAGTGGGTTGACTAGCGGTAACACCGGACAACTGTTTAATTAGCTCTTCTCTTGACTTCTGTCCCTTTTCACTTTCTGGGACTCCACTGACCACTTTGATCTCCAGTTCTTGGTCTCCTGTGATGCCTCCTCCTCCTCCCACACCCTAAAAAGGACATTCACCAAAGGCCTTTCTTTCCCTCTCTTTCAAAAAACCTGGCACTTTCAAAGCTTTCTTTCTCTTTTCTGTTGCTGATTTCCAATGATTTAAAGATATTTCCTTTTCCCTAAATTCCAATCCCTTATCTCTAACTTGCTCCTGGATATCCATAGATGGTTAGAACTGAACGTTACCTTAGAAATACTAGAATAGCTCAACTCTCTCATTTTACAGAAAAGAAATGGAGTCTAAATATGCTCTGTAGCTCCATCTCAGACTGCATGTCCCATCGGCATCTTAAACACAATATGACCAAAACAAAACTCCCACACCCTGATCCTTATGAATTTCTTTATCACTGTTGAAAGCCCCACCACTCTCACAGTCACCTAGGCTTCCAATCTCAGTGTCAACATCAACTTTTCATTCCAAATTCATCCTATACATCCAATCTGATGACAAATTTCATTTTGACCCTCACTACTTCTCTTGTCTTTGCCCCCTCCTCTCCCGACACATGACTGCACTTCTACATGGGCCTCTTATCACCTTTCACCTGGACTCCTGCAAATAGTTTTCTAACTGGTTTCTCCACCTTAGTTATTCTCTACTCTGTTCCATCTTCTGCTCAGTAGTCAAGGTAATTTTTTCTAAAGTACAGGTCTAACCACTCAGTGCCCTACTCTAGGAGCTCCAGTGGCCATCTATTAGCTCTCCCACCAAATAGAAACTCCTCTGTTTGACTTTTAAAGCACATCACAACCTGGCCCATTTCTACCTTTACCATCTTCTTAGTCCTTATTCCCCTCTGCATACTCTTCTAACCTACTACTTTGATGTATTCGTAGTTTCTAGGATACCACACTTCATCTCCCATCCCTGCCTTTGCCATCAATGAAGCAATTCCTCTCCCCAACACACACACACACGCACACACACACACAGACACACAGACACACACACACACACACACACACACACACACACACACCATGATGCCTGGAATTCTCTGCTCCTTCAATATGCTTCTTAGTTTCCATACCTTCCTTTTGGGTTCACTAAATACAAATGTACCACCCAATTCAAATACTGGGAGCTGTTGGCCAGTTACCTGCAGGAGACGCCCCTTCATTCCCCAATGAGTCGAAGGTCAGGCTCACAGGATTAATCTCCTCAACTCTTGATTTCATACTAATCGACTCAACGTACATGTTGATGCTCCTTAATATACCTGAAGTTCACAATTCTTCAACTTATGCATTTCCCATGACCTGCTCCTCAACCCCACCTCTGTCAAACACAAAGATGTTCGTGTGCTTGGTCTTACCACCAGTCACAATTGCACCAGCTTCCTCTTCATGAAGTGACATTTCCTTATCTATCACAATCTATTGTAATTCCACTTCTCCCTCTGCCTTGTGCCTGACCCCATTCTTCATCTTCACTGTGACCTCCAATCCCTTGACCCCTCAGTTCATTCTCATACTGTCATCCCTACACGAGCTACATTCTCCTCTCTTCCTCATCTTGACCCCCTAGTGAACTAGTTCAATGCTAGCCTAGTCTCTTACCTTGAGACTCTTTCCCCTTTATTGTATCACTACTCATACCCTGACAGACCTCAAAATTGTATCACTCCCACTATGCATTGATTTTGCTCCTACTCACATTCCATAGTATGAATGGATAAAATCACAAAACCATGCTCAAGGGTCCACTATACATTTAAGTTGCATAACCTCCATCGGGCCCTCATTATGGCAAGAACAAGCTTTCATACCTCCCTAGTTAACTCAGTGCAGTGACTCTTCCAAAACTTGTCATCCCCACCACAAACTTTCCCTGGCTCCACCTCCTTCTATACTCTCAGCTGAGAAAATTTGCTTCGTATTTTACAGAAAAATTAAGGCTATTCACTATGAACTCTCTATTCTAACTTCATCTTCTTCTCACATCACTCAGATGCCTTCTGACACCGCCTTGTTCTTCACCTCACATGAAGAGGGGACCCTTATCCTTGAAAAAGCCAACCCCACAGCAAGTGATTCCATTCCATTCCATATTCTCCAGCAGATTGTTCCTTCCATTATCTCCACCCTCTCACAGATCTTCAATCTCTCCTTGTCTTGCTGCTTGCTTCTCTATTGCCTACAAACTTACTCATGTCTCACTCAACCTCAAAAACAAATCAATCAAGCAAAAAGAATCACTTGATCCATCCGCCTCCACTAGCTAGTCTTCTTTTGCAGCTAAACTCCTTAAGGAAACCCTTTGTAATCATGGCTCCTCTTCCTTTCCTCTCCACTTCCTTTCACTATCCTCTTGCCTCTCTATAGTTTAGAGACTTCATAATCCAACCAAAAACTGCTCTTTCCATAATTACTAATAATCTCTTAATTACCAAATCTAATTAGGTTTTTTTTAAGCCCTCCTCCTTCTTGATCTCTCTGAAGCTTTTGATACTGTGAGTTGCCTCCTCAATACTCTTCTTTGTAGGTTCTTCAAGACACAGCCTTATTCTGACTCTTCTCCTACCGATCTGACCATCCCTTCTCATGGTAAGAGCTTAAGAAATGATTGTTAACTGACTGTATCTAGCCTACCTTTCTTTATATTAAAAATGTTATTGATGTCCTCTATAAACAATCAAATCATGTCTTGGTGTTCCCTCATGCACACTGAACTATGCTTAGCAACAAAAAACAGCTAAATAAAAATTGATGATTGTGAAAACAAGTATTAGATAGCATAGACTATTTATACCCATTAGTCTTCGCCTCTTAACTGAAAGGAATGACTATGCTTCATCATCTCTTCTCCAGGACACTAATTGATCAATCAGTGAACAGGTATTGATTAATATACCTACTACATGTCTTCCTTGGGCTGAGCATGGAGACACAATGAAACAATTCCTCCCCTCAAGAGCTTATATTTCGATGGTAGAGATAGTAAGTACATATATATCTACAAACAATAGGAATAAAAAGTGAATACATTTGGATATTTACAAAGTAGTTAAATACATCATAGGTCTCAGGCATAAAGCAGTCCCTAAGCCCTACTTGAAGGATGACAGAGACTTGATGAGGCAGAAGTAAGGACAGAGTGAATTCTGGGCAAGTGGTTCAGCCATTGTAATTCAGCTTGGCATCCATCTTTGTGCTGTTTTCCTTTACAGTGTGGTCGTCATCCTCTCCCATGTTTTGTTCTCTTCTTGGCTCCAAATCATATTCTATGGCTTCTTCTTCTACCCCCTCCCACCAAATTCCTCATATTTTTATGGTCCCATATTAAGCCATGAGGGAGATGTCACAATTTACTTTGCCATAACACATATTCATCTATGTATAAGTAAATGGAAAGATAATGTATAGAGACAGAAATACTCATTCTCTTATGTTGTTAACCTCTTTGGACGCCAGGTGCAATAGTAGCATTCTTGGACTACAGTGTATGAACAGTTCATTTTCCCAGAAGGGCCTGACTAATTCACAAACCCATCGAGAGGATATTAGTGCACAGATGTTTCCATATCCTCTCCAACCTTGTTTTGCCATTTGTTATATTCTCTGCCAATTTAGTGTGTGACAAAAAAATTACAATTCTTTTCATTTGAATTTTCTATATTATTCATAATTTGGGTATTCTTTCATATGACCCCTAATGGCTTACATTTCTTCTTTTTAGAAAGTTTTGTTCCTGTTATAAAGCCCACTTCTGCTTCTGCCACTCCTATACTTAAGAAACTCCAATAGCTCCCTATTATCCACAGGATAAAACACAAACAGCTCAGTTTGACATTTAAATCCTTTCACAATCTGCCTCTAGGCATTCTTTCCAGGTAGGTTTAAAATTTGTTTCCCCACATATACTCTCCATTCCAACCCAAATTGTCTACTTGTTATTTCTCTTGTGTCATTCTGATGCAGTTTAGGGGTTTTGGGGTGCTGGGACCCCAATATCACAACACGTGGGTTCTGCCTGAAAGAATTCAACCCAAGCCTTCTTTCAGCCAAAGACAAGGCTTATTAGAACATCCATCATATTGGGAAGACTCTTAAGGAGTCTGAAGATTAGTAAACTATTGACTAGATTATAAGAATCTGACCAGTGGCTAGATTATAAGAATCAGAGCAGTGGCTAGATTATAAGAATCCCAGCATCTTAATGGAAAAAAGATGAACCTTATATACAGAAAGACTATGGGAGGAATCTAGGAGTGGACAAGTAGTCTGAAGTAATAGAACTCCAGGAGTGGCCAAGGGAGAATGGAGCCTAGATAGGAAGACAAGGGAGGGGAGATTGGGTGTAGCCACAATGAAAAGCCAGTTGATAGGATTATAGCTTCAGGCAAATGCCAGAGATTTGGCCATGTGGGAAAGTTCAGGGTTTTTCCTTTCTGGGGCCCATATCCCAACCCCATCAACCCCAGATCTTGTTGCCTTAGCAAAGTCTGTTCCACTCCTGAAAAATTCACTTTCCTTCCCTCTGGCTCTTCCACCCTGTAGCTCCTTTCATGACTCATAGACCCCTCCTTCAAGAAACCATTGCTGGTAGTTAATGACATTAATTTTTAAAAGATTCTGTATAACTTAGATTTGCTTGTTATACATATGTTTTACTCCCAAGTAGGCAGGTGTCCACCTGCCCTGGGCATGAAATCCTGGAATTCACCATTTGTCCTGCAGCTGACTCCATACTCTCCATAGGCTCTCTACAACCAAGAAAATGGGGGTTCCTTGATGGCAGGGACTGTCTCACTCTTCTATGACAAAAACAACAACAATTAACCTTTATATAGTGTTTTACAAATGTGATCTCATTTTATCCTTGCAGCAAAATTGAGAGAGAAGTGCTATTATTATCCCATTTTACTGTTGAAGAGTTAAAGAAACTGAGACAGAGGATAAATGAATCAGAGTTGCCTATCCAGTAATTGTTTCAGTCAGGATTTGAACTCAGGTCATCTTAGCTCCAAGGCTGGCACTCTTATCTATTACATTACCTCATTGCTATTTAGTCATATAGTAAGTTCTTAGTAAATGTGTTTTCCCCCCTTTCGTTTGTGCATTCATTTATTTATATATCTAGAGCTTGATAAAAGTTTATCAAATTAAAGTTTTTTATTCCACCAGTAATCCAGTGGAGAATAAGGCTCTATATTAGATATTTGTGTCAATTCCCTCCGGACCTCATATTTCAGACTTTTATCGAAGATGCTTGATGCTGTTTCCTCCCTTAATTAGAGCCACATTACCATTATTCACATAAAAATGGCTTCATTTTCTTGGTTTCATCTATTTTATCTTCATGATCATCTCTATTTATTCCTTGTTTGGTCATGAATTCTGCCTGTAACTATAGTTGTAAACAGATTTCCCTTCCATTCACTAATTTAAAAAAAACATAATAATAACTATAATTGACTTTTATATGATGGCACATATCAGTTTAGGGATTATTGTTTCATATAATTTAAATGTTATAAATAGGTGTTCTCAACCTCTGTATGAATGTGTGAGTGTGTGTGTGATAAACCCTTCAGGCAGTCTGTGAAAACTATGGACCCCTTCTCAGGATGGTGTTTTTGCTTGGATAAAATAAAAAATAGGACACCAATTCTATTGAAAGAAGGGGTTGGTTTTCCCATCAAAGCTCACAGACTCCTTGCTAAGAACACCTGTAATTTCTTTCCTGCTAAGCTCTTTTCTACTTTCCTAGCAGGTTTCATTGAAGAAGAGGAAATTCCTCTCAGTCGTTCACGTTCTTAGTTTTGTCAGACACTGGCCTTCTGGATTGGATTGCTTGGGGTTTTGCTACCTAGTCTACTTCACTGATCTGTTTTTCTTTTTCTTTTGTTAAAATTAATACCAATTAGTTTTGAAGATCAGTGATTTATAATATAATGTAAGATCCAATGACATTCTCATTACCTCCATGGTTCCCAGTTCTCATAGATAATATTTTGACATTCTCCTGGGGCCTAGACCTCCCCATCTCTTGCCTGCCATCTTCTCATAATGCTGCTGTACCCTTCCCCCACTTTCATCTTCTTTTTATATGTTATATTTTACCATTAAAATAAAAACTCCTCAAAGGCAGGTACTATTTTGTTCACTTACATTTATATCCCCAGAATGTAGCACAGTGCCCCTCACAGAGTAAGCACTTAATACTGGCCTTCTCTATCCATCTAATGCTAATGTCATATCCCCTTATTCCCTATGTCTTTATTGTTGTTTGTCTTAAGAGTCTTTTATATTTTCCAAATGACTTTTATGATATTTGATTTATTTTTAGTAACTAGTAGTTAAATTTGTATAACACCGAATTTGTTGATAGATTTTGCTTAAATCATATAAAAATATTTTGTTTAGCTCAACGATGAACCTTGTATATATCCCCAATTTTTTTTTACTTCCTTCATTGCCTTAAATATTATTTGGTATTTCTATATCTAAAATTCTATCTTGTGTGTTGGTAGAATGAATCCCAGGTTTTCTATGCATGCTGATACAATCTTTGAATGGAATTTTTCTTCTATAACCTCCTCATTTTTTTCTTAGTGATATATAAATTGCTTGTGTGTATTTATTCTGTACCTTGCTACTTTACTCAAACTTACTTAACATAATTAGTTCCTTTATATAGTCTCGGGGTTTTTCTAATTAAACTGTAATGTCTTCTACAAATAGGGATGTTTTTCACCTCTTCTTTTTCCTACTCTTCCAGCCGGTATTTCTAGAAACTTGTCAAACACTCATCAGGAGGAGGCTCGTCCTCGCTTTCCCACTCCCCATTGTGGCAAATCTCCCGGTGCTTCTGCATTTCAGATCATGATAGACCAGCATTTTACAAGTACAATTTTGGCATTATTCAGTCTGATCTCTTCGATGCCAATGCTTTTGAGGGTTTTCATATACATTGATTTTCTGTGTCTCTTGATATAATCACATGATTTTTATAATTTTGTGATTTCATTGTTCTTTTTTTGACATTTGTTGCTTATTTCATTACATCTGTGTCTCTGTATTTTTCCTCATAATGGTGGCCATTCTTGTATCCCTAGTATGAATCTCATTTGATCTTGATGATTTCTTTCCAGTCTATTTTTCTAGTTCTTTTGCTAAGATTTATTCAAATTTTTGCTTCAAAGTCCATTACTAATAATCATCTACAATCCACAGAATGATCACATTTCAGCAGAAAAGACTTTTCAGATGAATAAAACCCTGAGAGACAGAGTTTCTGGGTAATTAAAAATAATTTATTAATTAGGCTTACTAATAATTAATAAACTGATGGTCAGTGGTTTCTCCTGGTAACCAAAGATTGGAAGGCAGAGTGAAACACCTTAAACCAGATATGTACCTTCTGAAAGAGAACTCCCTGAGCAAATGAAATTCAACCATGATTGGTGAACATGTAATGAGGAGGTAGGCTAAAAGTGTTCAACTCCTCCTGCTGAGAATTTGGCTTGATCTTGAGACTCAGCATCTTCAAAGCATCTGGGTGGGGGAAGCCATTTCCACTGGGAACTTGTCTAGTTTTCTCCTTCATTAGCTGAGTTATCCTAAACTCTAACAGAGAAGATTGAGGAAATAGGGTTCCTCCCCTGGCAAAGGGGGGAAGCCCCTAGCCTGAATTGTATTTATAGTCTAAACACCTGTTTGGGTGGGGTCCTGTCCAACCTAGTTAATGAGTAGGTGCCTTGGAGGCTAGGAATAATCTCATCACTCAACCTTATCCTTCAGAGACTGACTGACCATTTCAGGACTTGGGTTTTAACAGAAATACAAGTAAAAGAGTGGATCACAAATCAATAATTAGTTGTTAATGTAATAATGCAATATTAATGTCTCTAATCAAGCCCAAACCACAAGCAAAAGAGGATCTCCTTTAAATATACCTGGTAGTGCTTACTCAACCTTTGCTTGAAGACCTACAATGAAGGGAAGCCCCTTATCTCTGGAGGAATTCCAATTTTGGCCAATTCAGGTTTTACCTTTCAATGTTATATTTATTATTTATATTAGTTCATTATCTATGGTGTCCTTGAGCATATTGGGTTTTTCTATTTTTCACTCTTAATAGTTGCTGTTTTTACTGTGGCCTCATGTTAAGCTCTCTCTCTTTCTTGAAATTACTTTGTTTTACCTTGTATTTAATTTTATTGATTTAAATGTATACATGTTATACTTATTGAGTAGGAAATTTTTTCTCTAATGCACATGCTGTCTTCTCTTTAATTAGAATATCATAACCAGGAAAGAAGCAAGGAAGGGAGGGAGGAAAAAGAGGGAGAGAGGGAAGGAAGGAAAAAAGGAAGGAAGGAAGGAAGGAAGGAAGGAAGGAAGGAAGGAAGGAAGGAA
>NW_020954623.1:4041986-4088296 GCF_900497805.2 Vombatus ursinus | reverse complement strand
GAAGGAAGGAAGGAAGGAAGGAAGGAAGGAAGGAAGGAAGGAAGGAAAAAATGTTTTTGGTTTTAAATCACTAGTTTATAGCACATGGATTTAAGACTCCCTGATGTATTGTAGGTACATAATAAATGTTTGTTTAATTGAATGAAAATAAATTGGAGGTCATGATAGTCACCTCTGCAGTTTTCCACATGGCTGAGGCTTAATATGTCCCACTCTGGTCCCTCATTTCTACTTTCTATCAATCTTTGTGCTTTAAGTGTGTATCCTGTAAACAGCTAATTATTTAGTTCAGATTCTTTTAAGTAATTTGTCTTCTTGTTGTTATATAAATTATTCTCCTGGTTCTGCTCACTTCATTCTGCTTTAGTTCCTACAAATCTTCCTAGGTTTATTTGAAACCATCCCTTCCATCATTTCCTTGGCACACCAACTGTGAAGAGCTCTAATAAATATAATGACCAACCACAATGACCAAGTATGGATAAGGAAGCATGGTACCCATCCCTGCCAGAGAGGGGATGGACTCAAGATTCAGAAAAGAGGCATTTTGGGACATGAGCAATGTGGGAGTTTGTTTGGCTTGACTATTTATATTGTTTACAAGTGTTTTTGCTTTTTTTGAGGGGGTGGGAGGGTAGAAGAGGTATATGAAAGGTAGAGAAAATAAGTACCTTAACCCCAATTGCCTACAAAAAAAGTAAACAAAAAATAAAAAAGAAAAGAAATGCTCATTAATTGAAAACATTTTTTAATTGGATTTTAATTTCTAATTCATTCTGATACACTATTCTATTTATTTCAATTAAAAACACTATGTGTTCATTATGTAGAAGGCACTCAGTCCATCATGTTCCAAATAATGGTAATTATTGGTGGGTTTTTTTTCCTTTTATCAATTGAAAAAAGTTCTTCATGCTATTATGGGAACATCTAAACTTAGTTTTGTTTGTTTGTTTTTTTTTCCTCCTTCCCTTCTCCTAGGCCAGCCCCAAAATACACAATGTATCTCAACACCTTCCTTCCTTCCTGGTTATGACATTCTAATTGGAGAGAGAGCATGTACATTAACTGCTACATATAAAATACAGACAATACATGGAAGGTGGGAAAAGGCTCTCGCTGGGGGGTGGGGAAGCAGGTGGTGAGCAAAGCCTTCCTGCAGAAGGTGGCTTTTCAGTGAAGTACTCAATGAAAGCAGAGATTTTAAAGTCCCAGGGTTGGGAATGAGGACACTCTAGGCAGAGGAGAGACAGGGTGATTTTTTTCATTACTGGCCCTCAGTTGGGACTTCCCTGTCTATACCACTCCTCTTAAATATCCCTTTTCCACCTCAGTCACCCAGAATGCCCTTGCTTAAGTCATTGTATTTCTAAAAAATATGTTTGTTTATTTTCCCCGTCTGGCTCCAATAAGAATAAGACACACAAGATCTCCATTCATTCTTATTCTCATCTCTAAGACTAATTTGTCTTCTCCGGTGACAACTCGCCTACAAAAAAGTGAAAGTCTCTCTTTTCTTCCTTTCCCCTCCTTCCCTAGGTGGTCCTCATTTGTATTTGTTATTTGAAATTCCAAGTCAATTTGTGTCATTTTTTCTCCATCACTGGTCCTTAGAGATAATGGAATTAAGAAGGCACAATAGTATTTTCTATGGCTTTGAGGCAAATTTGTTCATAACTTTTAAGTTTTTTTCATCTCTTGACTTGGTATTTTGAGGACTCTACAAGCAACTGTTTCTCATCTGAACTTAGTAACCACACATTCTGTTAAACTGGGATCTGTGTCCCTAGAAGATTCTGCTCACGTTTGTGAGATAAGCTGATCCTTGCTGCAAGTCATTTTCCTTTGCCTTTTTATAACCTATTTCAAAGTTCTCTTTCCTTTTTCACACTTGATTCATAATTCTGTACAATACAACTGGTGTTCCAGAATTTGTGATCATTCTCTTACCAGGTGTCTATTTGTCCTCTGAACTGAGAGCACTTGATCTTAAAATAGGATCATCAGCATCAGCAATGATAACAAGGACAAACAAAACCTGTTTCTGAGCGTGTTTTATACGGGGTTTCTCTTTGGTTGTGACCTGTGGATTGCATGAATTCCTCTCCAGGCTGCACTATTTTCTCTACAATTACCCCAAAGCATTAATCCTGGAACCTCATTGAAGCCCTAGAATTCGTGCATTGGATGTACCTTTTGCCCCTGTATCTCCCCTCCTCTGATTGGCTGGCTCCTAGGAGAAGTTCCATTTAGGGTGAGTGTTCAGGTCAGCTACGATCTATTGATCTCCAAACTTCACCACATACTAATAGCGGATCTCCTCGCTGGGTTACTCTTCCTCTTTTGCAATTTCCTTTTATGTGCTGTCTTTCTCCATTCATAAGCTCCTCGAGGGCAGAAATTGTCTTTCTGCTCATATTTTTTATTCTCAGCATTTGTTATAGTGCCTGGCACAAAGTAAGTCCTTACTAAGTGCATACTGAGTGAAAGGCTCTATCAGTCTGTAGGTTGTCCACTTATTCTGAAACATCTTTTTTTAATTTTAAATTTTCTTAAAATATAGTATTCAGTAAATTTTATATGCTATTTTTATTTAAAGTCTTAGTGATTCTTCAATTACCTACCAGGGCCCTGTTTACCAAGTTAGTAGCTTTAAAAAGAATAATAGATACAATATGTATACACATACATACACACATATGTGTATATATACATATACATACATATATGCATATGCATATACATAAACATACCTACATACACATACCTACACACACACATATGCTTTTTTGTGATTTTGAGGGTTAATATGTCATGCTTTACCATCACTCTTTTTAGATTTTTTTAAAAAATCAATTCTCTAGGAGCATTTAGGTGGCACAATGGATAGAGCACTGGCTCTGGAGTCAGGAGGACTTGAGTTCAAATCCACTACTTCCAGGAGTTTTTCTCAGTACCTATTCTGGGCTGTCTCTTACCCTGTACTTATTTTTTTTTTTCAGTTGGGACTTTTGTCCATACTTGAGGTCTTTATAGTCATTCCATCTTCTTTTGGAGACTTCTAGTTGTAGTTATAACAACATTTTCCCTTATTGTGATTTTTATATTTTAATTCAAATGATCTTACTGTATGGTGCATTTGCATAGGAATGTGATTTTTTTTTCTTTTTCTTTTTTTTCTTTCTCATTTTTAAAACTTTGAGCTTCAAATTCTCTCCCTTCCTCCCTCCCCAACCACCCTCATTGAAAAGGCAAGCAATTCCATATAGGTTACACATGTGTAGTCAAGCAAAACACTTCCATAATTTTCATGTTGTAAAAGATTAACTATATTTCCCTTCATCCTATCCCCACCCCCATTTATTCTATTCTCTCCTTTGACCTTGTCCCTTTTCAAAAGTGTTTGCTTCTGATTATCCCCTCCCCCAATCTGCCCTTCCTTCTATCACCACCCTCTCTCTTTTCCCCTTCCTCCCTATTTGCCTGTAGGGTGAGATAGATTTACAAACTCAATTGACTGTGTATGTCATTCTCCTTAAGCCAATTGTTCTAAGAAAAAAAATTGTTCTACTTTTTAAAGTTTACCTTTTTTCATTCAATCAGTAATCATTCATTAAACTCCTACTGTGTCCCAGGTACTGTGCTAAGCACTGGGGACACAAAGAAAGTCAAAAGATAGTTCCTGCTCCCAAGGAACTTAATATATAATGGGGGATGCCACACACAAACAACTGTGTACAAACAAGATATTGACAGGATAAATTTGAAATGATCACAAAGAGAAGATATAAGAATTTAGGGGGATCAGGAAAAGTATAGAAAGTGAGATTTTAGTTGTGACTTGAAGAAAGCTAGGGAATCAGGAGCCCTTTTCTCCCCAAGGGTGCATGTCTTCTGACTTTTCCCCATTGATGCTGCTTGAATTATTCAGGAGAGACCCCCAGTACCATCACTGGTGGGGGACCTAGCTGATTATCTCATCCACATATAATTCATTTCACATTTTTTTTTGATGCAGTAACTTATGTAACAATTGGATTGAGGAGTCTGTAGGATGGGGACCAGACTGGGGATAGGAACCAGGAACTGGTAACTGGCCAGGATATTGAGAGAAACCAGTGAAGGCCCCTTTTGGCTTAGCCCCCCTTGTAGTCTCAGATTGACTGTGACTTGGTTGTGAACATAGCCAAGAGAAGTCTGAAAGACATGAACTACAATTGGGATATGAAGACAGAGAATGATATAAACTTAACCATGGCTTTAACAAATGTTCTGTGGAGATTCCTGGCAAAAATGTTATTTCTCTGATTTTGATTCATGCTTTTTTTATTTTGACATATTTCTTCCTCCTATTAAGGTGGACATGGAGCTGAAAGGGTTGGGTCAAGCCACAATCATTCATTCTACCTCCTTTCGGAAGACCATTCTGTCCTACCTTCCCAGGTTTCTTTCAAATCACTTCCATTGACACAATCTGTGTTGTGGTGCACTGGATCAAGTTTGTTGCCTGGAGTCAGGAAGACCTGAGTAAAAATCCAACCTCTGAAATTTACTAGCTGTGTGACCCTGGGCAAGTCACTTAATTCAACAAATAGGGATCTGCCTCATTTTTTAAGCTGTAAAAGAAAGATAATAATAGTGCCTACCTCTCAGCCTTGTGAAGATCAAATGAAACAGTATTTATGAATCATTTAGCCAGTGCCTGTCACATAGGAGCTATTTAATAAATGCATGTTCCCTTCCTCCCCAATTTCCAGCCTAATTGGCCTCTCCATGTCATCTCCACCCTCCATGTATCATTCATGTGCTCTGGTTGCTGGAATGCCCTTTTTCCTCTCTGCCATTTCAGGCTGCATGTTCCCTTGAGTTTCAGCTCAAAAGTAATGTAGTCTTTGTAGTTTTCCTTGCCCATCCCCATGGCCCAGGTTTTTGTTACTGGCTTTGTTACTGCCACCCTTTATAGGAACCAGGAAGTGGCTCTCCACTCACTATGTTCTGAATCTGCTGCTCAGCCTGGTTTCAGCTCCACAAGGACCAAGATGCCCCTGTACAGGGTGCCCTCTGCTGTCCCCCTTCCTGTCCTGGTGCATTGTGTGTGTGTGTGTGTGTGTGTGTGTGTGTTATGTCCTCCCATTAGATTGTAAGCTCCTTGAGGGCAGAGGCTGTTTTTCTTTTCATTAATTATCAATTATTTATTAGTTAATTTATTTTGTTGTGTCTCCAGCACTTAGCATATTGCCTGATGTGTCATAGGTGCTTAATTATATTTATATTTGGGTATACACACATATATACATATATACACACATATATACTTATGCATATATATATACACACACATACACACATCTATATTCACATGCTCTGTAGCTTTCTGTGTTTCTATCTCTGACTCTCTGCCTTTCTATATGTCTCTCTGTTCTGTCTTTCTCTATCCCTATGCCCCTCTCTATCATTCATTCTGTCAACTATCCCCATACAGTTATTTTAATTTAGTAAACATTTAATATTTTTATTTATTTTTTTATTTTTATTAATTAATTAATTTAGTTTTAGTTTTCAGCATTCACTTCCACAAGATTTTGAGTTCCAGATTTTCTCCCCATCTCTCCCTTCCTCCCACCCCAAGACAGTGTGCTTTCTGAATATCCCTTTCCCCAACCTGCCCTCCCTTCTATCACCCCCCTCTTCTCTTATCATCTTCCCCTACTATTTTCCTGTAGGGTAAGATAGATTTTTATACCCCATTGCCTGTATATCTTATTGCTCTGTTGCATGTAAAAACAATTTTTAACATTCATTTTTTTTGTTTTGTCTTTTTTTTTTTTGTTTAGGCAATGGGGTTAAGTAACTTGTCCAGGGACACAGAGCTATTAAGTGCTATGTGTCTGAGGCCAGATTTGAGCTCAGGTCTTCCTGAATCCAGGGCCGGTGCTGTATCCACTGCACCACCTAGCTACCCCCTAACATTCATCTTTAAAACTTTGAGCTTCAAATTCTCTCCCTTCCTCCCTCCCCAACCACCCTCATTGAAAAGGCAAGCAATTCCATATAGGTTACACATGTGTAGTCAAGCAAAACACTTCCATAATTTTCATGTTGTAAAAGATTAACTATATTTCCCTTCATCCTATCCCCACCCCCATTTATTCTATTCTCTCCTTTGACCATGTCCCTTTTCAAAAGTGTTTGCTCCTGATTATCCCCTCCCCCAATCTGCCCTTCCTTCTATCACCACCCTCTCTCTTTTCCCCTTCCTCCCTATTTGCCTGTAGGGTGAGATAGATTTACAAACTCAATTGACTGTGTATGTCATTCTCCTTAAGCCAAATCCAATGAGAGTAAGATTCACTCATTCCCTCTCATCTCCCCCCTCTTCCCCTCCACTATAAAAGCTTTTTCTTACCTCTTTTATGTGAGATAATTTACCCCATTCTACTTCTCCCTTTCTCCTTTGCCCAGTAAAATCTTCTCTCCCCCCTTAACTTTATTTTTTAGATATCACCCCTTCATCTTCAACTCACCCTGTGCCCTCTGTGTGTGTGTGTGTGTGTGTGTGTATATATATACATATATATATCTGTGTGTATGTATATATGTGTGTATATATGTGTATATATGTATATGTATGTATGTGTATGTATGTACATATGTATATGTATATATGTATGTATATTTATGTGTGGGGATATGTATGTGTGTGTGAATGTGTGTGTGTATTTTCTGCAACTACCCTAACACGAAGAAAGGTCTTATGAGTTACAAATATCATCTTTCCATGTGGAAATATAAAGAGTTCAACTTTAATAAGTCCCTTATGATTTCTCTTTCCTTTTTACCTTTCCATACTTGTCTTGAGTCTTGTATTTGAAAGTCAAATTTTCTATTCAGGTCTGGTCTTTTCATAAAGAATGCCTGAAAGTCCTCTATTTCACTGAATGTCCATTTTTGCCCTTGAAGGATTATACTCAGTTTTGCTGGGTAGGTGATTCTTGGTTTTAATCCTAGCTTCTTTGACCTCTGGAATATAATATTCCAAGCCCTCTGGTCCCTTAATGTAGAAGCTTCTAAACCTTGTGTTATCCTGATTGTGTTTCCACAGTACTTAAATTATTTCATTCTGGCTGCTTGCAATATTTTCTCTTTGACCTGGAAACTCTGGAATTTGACTATAATATTCCTGGGAGTTTTCCTTTTGGGACCTTTTTCAGGAGGTTATTGGTGTATTTTTTCCAATTTCTATTTTATCCTTTGGTTCTAGAATAACAGGGAAGTTTTCCTTGATAATTTCTTGAAAGACTTTTTAACTCTTTGTTAAGGTAGGGTTCTGATTCCAGTGTGGAGTGTGTACTGTTCCAAGCTTCAGGTGTTTTGTGTAGCTGTTTTCAGAGATACTTCTAGGGACCTGTAAAGTTTCAGTTCTTCCAAGGTGGTATGATCAATGGTGAGGTGTTTACTCCTTTCCTGGCCTGTGCTCTGGTCTATGAGTGACCACAAGCACTCTTTTCTGCCTTGGAACTGTGAGGAGGATTCCCTTGCCACAAGCTCTACCATGCCAGTGCTCCCCCTTGCACCAGGACTGCCACCCAGGATTGTGACCCAGATTCAAGCATGGGCAAAGCAAAAAAATCTTGCCTCAGCACCAGCTAAGAGAACCCTGCAATACCCCTGTGATCAGCTGCTTGATCCCCCCCCACACCATCTGTGGGCTAAGAGCTCCAGAAGCAGCCACTGCCACCCCGGGGCTGTGGTAGGGCCAGGGCTGAGCCAAGCTCCTCTCTCACCCTGGTCTGACAGACCTTTTCCACTAACCTTTTAAGTTGTCTTTGGTGTTTGTAGGTTGAGAAGTCTGGAAACCACAACTCCTAGTGATTCAGTCGCCTGAGGCCTGCTCTGGGTTTGGTTAGGGCCATCTTTACCTGTGTGGCCCATGCAGAACTGTGCTTCTCACCCAACCTGGTGCAACAGACCTTTTCCATCAACCATCTAGGTTGTCTTGGGTTGGGAATTTGTTTCACTCTGTCTTTTTGTTCATTCTGTTGCTCTAGAATTTGGTTAGATTCATTTTTTTATAGTTATTTAGAGGGGTTTTGGGGAGATCTCAAGCAAGTCACTGCTTTTCCTCTACCATCTTGGCTCCACCCCCAGATAGATAGATAGATAGATAATTAAGTTATAAGGCTGTGTATATAGTGGATAGGGCAGCTAGATGGTGCAATGGATAGTTTTGGGCCTGGAGTTCTTTAGTTCAAAGTTCAAATGTGGCCTCAGACACATACATAGCTGTATGACCCTGAGCAAGTCACTTAACCCTGTTTGCCTCAGTTTTCTCTTCTGTGAGATGAACTGAAGAAGGAAATGGCAAATGACTCTAGTATCCCTGTCAAGAAAACCCCAAATGTGGTTGTGAAGAGTCAGACACAACTGAACAACAACAAAGACAATAGATACAGTGTTGGTCATGAAAACAGGAAGCTATGGCTTCATGCTCTTCTTCTGCCACGTGTCTGTCTCTGTGACTTTAGGCGGCACTCAATGCCCTAGGCACCTAAGACTGTCAACTGAACAGAAGATGATATTCTCCCATGGTAGAGGGATTTTGCTTGCCTGGGAGCTCCTTAGACCAACAAAATCGAAGGTCCAGTCCTTATTCTCGTGATTTTGAATTGTGTTTGTGGGGTAGCCTGTGAATCTAAATGCTATTGATACTATTGTTCCTAAGGGAAAATATCTTCTAAGTTCTGAGCTACTAAACTAGAAATGAATTTCTTGAAACAAACTATTTTCAGCTTAAGCCTTGCTGAAAAAATGTGACTTATGAATATAATGGGATGCTATCTCACTTTAAGGAACAGCACATATGAGGAAATCAGAGAAACATGGGGAACACTGTATGAAGAATGTGCAACAAGAGAGAAGCAGAGAACAAGCAAGCAAAGACAATGACAAAGGTCAGCAGCAATGAGATGGAGCACAAGGATGCCCACAGTCGGTCACCAGGCTTCCTGTGAGGCTCAAGAGTTGGGGGGATGGGCAGGGCAAGCTTGGGTTACCCCACTCATCTTAGCGGAAGAGCTTCTTCTGCTGTTGGCTGCCCTACTAGGAAAGAGTACTATTAGGGAGGGAGGGTATTAGAAAGTGATTGTGATGTGAAAAGCTAAACGTATCAATAGAGGAAAACAGGGCTCCACGCTCTGAGAATAATGATTGTCAATTAAAGTGTGGTCATGCGGCCAACCCAAACAGGTCTGAGCTTCTCACAAGCAGTTATCATATAGTCATTTTCAGCTGTTACTGCCATGCACAATCTAAACAAGAAATCTTCCAGCAAAAAAAAAAAGCTTTTTAAAAACACACTGACCCATACAATTGCCATGTTTTTACTTTTTTTTTCTTCAAAATTGCACTGGCTTCACATAAAGTATATTTAAATTATGTGAGACCTAGGGAAAGAGCATAAACGAAAAGTTCAACAAATAAGCAGGAGATTGGAAGAGTTTTCATAATACTCTGATTATATGTTATAATTGTTATGACATCTTCAAGTGAGCAAAGACCTCTGAGGAATTACAACCGTTTTAGAATGTGACCAACAATAATCTAAAAGCTCTCTCTTGTGAGAGAAAATCACTGGGGAAGACACCAGACACAGATGGTATCTACAGGACTTTTAGATTAAGATGGCTTTACTAATCCAGATACCTGCAAAAATCTGTACTACGTAAATGGTTGGAGAAGCCATGTTTTAAGGAGGAAAGGCAATTACCAGTCACCATGTGAAAAGATGCTCAAGTTCTTAAATGCTAAGAAAAGTACAAATACAAACACCTTGACCTTCCCACACTGAATCAGTAAGATTTAACATAAGAAATTTAAATGGTAAAAATTTGGTGTGGACGGGGTTTCTAGAACCCAGATTCTCTATGGCAATGCTATTGGAGCAGTAACTGGGGATGGTTGTGGAGAACAATCTGGAAATTTAGCATAAGAATCCTCACTTAAATCTGGCCGTGCCTTTTGACCCACTGGTCAAAAAGATATTCAGCATCATGTTGGTGGCAGAGCCCTGGACTCAGAATCAGGGAAATATACATCTCAATCCTCCTTTAGACACTTAGCAGTTGTGTGACTGGGCATGGCTAAGTCACTTATCCCGTCTAAGTCTCCTTTGCCCACATCTCTCTCTCTCCTTTTATGTCCACAGCTACTATTCCAAATCCACATTTTTACTTATGAACATGTGGTTAATAGTGAAAGAAAACGAACTGCTTTCCTTGCCTCAAATCTAATGCTCATGGCAAAGATGATATAAACTGCCAGCTGACTGATTTCATTAAAAGATTGCATTCATCATGGTATTAGTTGACTCCCAAGATATCTGTGGCTGTCTATTGCCTTGTCGATAAAACTCAAATTCACCAGCCTTATCTTAAAGGCTTCCCCAGTGGATCCCTAACCTATCATTATATTCTCATCTCAATTCAATTCAACATGGGCTCAATTGCTCACTATGTGTCTGGCATTATTCTAGGCTTTGGATACTATAAATTATAAGCATGTATGCATATGTATTATATGTGTATGTATTATATATGTATATGCATGTATGTATATATGTATGTATGCATGCATGTATGTATATGTATATTTAATTGGTAGCATCCTTGCCCTGAAGGAGCTTAATTTCTAATGTTTTTAAGGAAAGAAGAAGAGAGGAAATCAACATGTAAAAAGATATACACAGTAGAAATATTGTGAGCATTGCTTTGGCTCATTCTCCCAGAGCCAGGTGGGCTACAACTTCCCCTAATGGTTGTGGGGTACCCTAACTTCTTTTGGGGGGTGAGGGAGTTCCTGACCTTCTGCTGCCATCAACTCAAGCACCCAGCAGATGTGCCCCACTAACATATAGGTGCCAATGACTATTTCACTTCCATTTAACTACTTAACATTACTTCAAAGCTATAATAAAAATAAATTACAAATCTTCTTCCACACATTGGGGAAACATTTCCTGCGTGGCATTTGTCCCCATATATTCCCATCCAGTTGCACCTTGACTGCCAGATAAGTCGTCATCCCAGCCACTTGTGATCTAGATCCCAAATTACTCTTTACCCCTTGGGCATTGATGTCATATTGATAGCAAACCAGATTCTAGAATGCCTGGATTGTGAAGCTGCCTCTGGACCTTTCAAAAATCACAAGATTAGGAGTTCTACTCCCTTCACCCAGAACAGAGCAGAACAAATGCTGAGGCCAAGGACTAAGGACTGTTCCTTGGACCAAATGACCTCATTGAGGGAAAGACCCCAAGGTAACACCTCTTACATTATAGTCTCTCATTGGATGCCATAAGTATTGGAGTAGAATCGTTAATAAAGCAGCTCGAAGAGCTGAGGAAGAAAGTAGGTTCAGGCTGACTCAAGTCTTTCTATGTCTCTGAATCCAATTAAACAGCCTCCCTTTCACTGTGCTATTAGCAGAAGAGAACCAGATACAAAGTATCTACAAATACTACATAGATTTCCCTAAGCATTTCATTGCACATGCTTATTTTTCTCACAGAACAGTCTCATTGGCCTCTGCACATGGAGAGGTACTGTCTGAGGCACTTTGCAAATGCTGTCGAGCCCTGCTATCATAGGGTCGGTAAGGTAGGAGGGAGGCCAAAAGGGATATTTGTGACATGGTTTAGGAAGAGGGAAGCCATTTTTAGCTAGGATCATTGAGGAAGGTTTCATGGAAGAAATGATGCCTGAGATGAATATTGAAGAGAAAAATTCAGAAAGATAAAGCTGAGGAGGGAATACATTCTCAATGTGGAGAGATAGGCATGCATGAAATCACTGAGCTGGGAAATGGAATGTCAAGTTTGGTAAACAGCTAGTGGGCTGGGATGGCTGGACCACAGACGATGTGACAAGTATCAATGTAAGGGGAAAAATCGTCTGGGAAACACAGGCTGGGGAAGTGTTTTAGGAGGCCTTAAACGTCACTGAAAGTCATTGGCTCACAAGTGTTAAGCTTCTCCTCCAGCTAAGCTCATCTATTTTCCCCAAGACGTGCTCTGAACATTCCCAATACTCATCGTCGTCATCGTCATCCTTAATATCATGTTAATTTGTTGTTTACTCCTCCATCCCTGGATTTATCTACTAATTCTTTTCCTTCCAAGATTATGGAAAGGCCTTAGCCATTATAGTTCATCACAGTAATTTGGTACTTACATTTTCACCAAACCTCAGCACCACACAATGCAGGAATCAGAGCCAAGGAATCTCAGGTTCTCAGTATCCAAAGGGACCTCAAGGGGGGACTTAGCCCACTCTGTATCTGAACAAGAACTCCTTTTCTACAGCATATTTGGTAAGTAGGCACGTAGCCCACTTGAAGACATCCAGCGAATGACAGGGGGAGGAACCTACAGCCTCAAGGCCACATGTGGCCCTCTAGGTCCTCAAGTGCAGCCCTTTGACTGAATCCAAATCCCTGGTGAAGGAGGACTCACTGCTTCCTGAGGCAGCCCTTTCCAACTGTTGAAAATTTTAACATTACAATATTTTATTCACACAGTTTTAACAGAATTGATAAGCAAATGGTTCTCTGCTCTCACAGATTCAGAAGTTCCTTCCAATGATGCAGATCACACTCTGTCTTGACCTACCCACCATTCGTGTTTCTTTCATGTCTTCCCATAAATATGCCACAGGGGAAGGAGACCTTTCTTTTCTTTCTCCCAAACTGATAAATCATACTGGCTATTCTCTTCTTATCCTTCATCACACTGCTGTGACCAGTGTATCTTTTTTTTTCTATCACACAACTCCCTGGAACTGTTGTTTACTCTAAATCTCCATAAACTTCTCCATTGTTTATAAGTTGCGATGCAGACACCTACTAGGAACCTCAACGTTGCCTTCTGTGCAATACTCACTAACAATGCTTCAGAGGTGATTGTATTCAACTTCTTACTGCCATAAAAGCAATGCTGATTGAATATTAGCATTACAAAAAGTGTTATCTGCTGTCATGGGAAGCTCAGGATCAGGAAAGAAGCTTTGCAGTTTCCTAAAGGCAATCCAGCTGCTCTTCATCTTGTTCAAATTGGGATCCAACTCACAGTCCATCTGTACTGTCTAAGGCGTGCATACTGACATATACAGCCAGTGGCTTGAGTCCTAACCTTGAGTTGGGAAAACCTGAGTTCAAATCTGTCTTCAGATACTTAATAGCTATGTCCTGGGAAAGAAGTTTAATCTCTGTTAGCCCCAGTTTCCTCAACTGTAAAATGGAAAGAACAATTAGCCCCTACTTCCTAGGGTTGTTGTGAGGATCAAATAAGATAATACTTGTAAAACACTTAGCACTGAGCCTGGTAGAGAGAAGCTGCTTAATAAATAGGTATTTCCCTTCCCCTGACTGATAGACCAACTCAATTAGACACCCATCTAAATGTATATTAAAATGTACTAAATGGACATTCTTTACCTGCTTGGTCTTCTCTATGTGGAAGGAAAGGTCAAAGAATTTGGAGTGATCATTGATGTCCTCCAGTAGGCTCTGGTAAGCTCTGGGATTCAATAGAATCAGAAAGATGAATCCCTTTTAATCTCACAAGTGCAATAGTTTTCCTTCCACATACCCTTGGTGAGCGTACATATTTCTATCTTTATTTTATCTGATGTTTGTTATCAGAAGGTCATGGAACAGGGATATTCCTAAAAATCCTTCTTCCAGAGAGTCTTGAAAAACCTTTATGCTTCAGTGGGAGAAACCTCATGGTCAGTGACCTGGTAGGAGGGTGTTTTATCCTACTGAAGCAAATACTGCCTCATAATCAATGAACACTAAACACAATGAGCTCTGTTATGCAGCAAGCTGTAGATCATTCTGGTAATGTAAAATAGTAAAGGTTACAATCCATTGCTGAGCATCAAGCGTCAAAACCAGCTTCTGGTTACTAATATCCTTTTTCAGGATGACCTTGATTTGTGTCCAGATGATTTTATATTATAGGAAGGGAGGCATATATGTCTATAGATTCTTACCTGTTCCTGGTGGCATTTATAGGCATTAATAAGATCTAAGATGTTTTTCCACGCTTTTTGTGTCTTCTAGTCCATAAAACCATTTCCAACCGTATCTTCTCATACTATCCCTATATTATAGGAATCAACAAAAGGTTGATCAAAAACACCTGATACAATGAAAGACTTTAATATTATATAGTATTTCTCACCCACAGTCCCCTGTTTCTCAACTAAGATGAAGTTCATATGCTATAACATTGAATTTGTGATTGTGTGTGTTTGGTGGGGGGGAGGGGAGACAGAAATCATTTGATTTTGAAAGCCTCTCTTAACAACTTTAGGTCTGCTTGTGTTAGGCTATCTACATTAAAGAGACCTCCTCTGGTGAATGATATATCTACTCTTCCCTTCTCAGGAATCTCCCAAGTTCTATTCACCTTGATTCAACCAACCAGTCAACAGTCATTTCGTTGAATGTGACATCAGAGATGGGGAGCTGAGCAAATGAGGCTGTGTGGGCTCCCACCCTTTACTGTGTGTGAAATCTGTTTACTTGTGTTTGTGGATTCGAGTCAATCTTTTATTTCAGCAATGAAGATGCTTCACTTTAGGGTGTACGCCTTCTTTTCAGCAACTGAAAGGGCAACCAGTGAATGACAAGTGAACAATGGACAATGGAATGTTTGTGTAAAAGGTCTCTCCCATCATAACTATACTAAAATGGACTGGGAGAGCCTTTGTTCTGAGGTCTGCTGTCTTCTCTTTCATTACTGTATTTTCTATGTTTATTATTCTGCTGGGTCTTCTCTCTCCTCTGAAGGTCAAGTCTTACATGTTCCCCCCCCTCCAGGTGTCCCAGAATTACTCTTATCTTTTCTAACAGAGTATTAATATTCCATTACATTCCTGTACCACAATTTGTTTAGCCATTGCCCAATGGAGGAAAATTTATTTTGTGTCAGTAATATTTTTTACTATGAAAGTATGATTTTTTTTGATGTGGAGGCCTTTTTTTTTATAATATTGAGCCTCACACATCTAGCCAATAAAATCACACCAATAACAGTATCACTGAGGATTAAAATATTATGTGTACATTAATATTTTTAGGAAAAAAAAGATAAATTGTTTCCCCAAATGTAGAGACCAATTTACAGTGCCTCCAATCATTATTGATGTTTTTGCTTTCCTACAGCCCCTTCATCAACGGTTATTTTAGTCTTTGTCATCTTTTTTAATTCGGTTGATATGAGATGAAATCATAGTTGATTTAATTTGCATTTTTATTTTGAGTGATTTTAGTTTTTTCTATAAAAAGTTTGGTCATATTTCTGCCTTTGAAAACTGCTTATTACAATTTACTACTTACAACTATGTTAAATCAGAGATTTGGGTAGTCATATTTTTATCAAATTTTCTTGATGCAGAGATCTTTTCCGTATTTGTAAACGTCTATTACTAATCTAGCTGCATTGTTTTTGTCCAAGTTAGAGCTTTTTTAAAAAAAGCATAATCAACATTATTAATGTTTTATTTTGAAATTTCTATCATCTAACTAGTTATCCATTCTTCCCTATAAAATAGCTATGAAGTTTAGCTCTTTTTATTCTTTAATAGAGAATAAAAACCTGGCTTCCTTCCAAGCTAGCTAAAGCAAGGAATCTTAACAGAGATAGGAGGTAGTATCTTCCAGGCAAATCAAACCAATACCATCACTTTGATCACCATCTCCCCTCAGATCTTGATAGAGCCTATGATCCTGAGGCCAAGAATTTTGGGAATAGCAGCATCTTCTAAACTACTTTACCTATCTGCCCAGCTCTCCACAACTATCCATGAGAGGAGAATTCATTGTGGAAAAGATGCCCACTGTCCTCATCACCACCAGCAACAATTGCTGACCAACTATTACCCATATGAGCACAGGTGCCCTGAGAGTCGCAGGACCCATCAGACCTGTGGTCTTTCTTCCAGACCAGCCTGCACAGCTATCATTCTGGGAGGCAACTCTTGTGTAGAAGGGGCAAGCCATCCTCTCCAACTGCTCAGGAAAGCCAAGCTAGCTGAAGCAGGAAGGTACTTTGATGAAAAACAGGTACTAGCATGTGCCAGGACAGTTAACCCAGGCAGCTGAGGACCCTGAACCTGGGAGCCTTGGGAGTACCAACACTTCTAGGCACATACCCTCAGCTATCACCCAGAGAACTGACCTCTGTAAAGAGAGAGCTTGGCAACTGATCCTGAATGAGCTACAATCACAGCTACTGAAGACCCAGACAGAAAAGTTCTTGCCACCAAGGTCCTTGACACCATCAAATGGTTCAACATCAGAAACTGCTATGATTTTTAACAGTAGAAATGACATTTAAGGAAAAGGCACTGCCATCAGCTTTACCACTATACTCTAAGGACCCTGGGACCTTCCCATCTGACTTGCAGCAGAAACCTTCCCTGTATATTGTCTTTCCCATTAGAATAGGAGCTTGCAGACAGCAAGGATTGTACTATTCTATGTATGTCTTCTGACCTTAATGAGTGCTTTGTTCATTCCTTTAAAAAAAGATGTGCCCTTCTCATCTTCAGAACGACTGGATTTGAATTATAGAAGCAAAAGAACAAGGACAACCAAATAATGGGTTTTTCTATCATCTTTATTAAATGTAGTAGAAAAAAAATTGAGTGGAGAAATTCACACTTCCAGCAGCAGAGACAAACCAGACAATACCTGTGCTAAATAGCTGTCCATACAGGGAACTTCTAGAAACACAGGCATGGTCCAGATAGAGGCTTTGCTGAGCCAGCTAGGGCATGGGGTCCAAATGGACCACCTTTGGATGTGATATTGGACAATTATATAACTTACTCAGGGAGTTAGTCAGGAGCTCAGTAATTGAGCAAAACTCATAGTTGTGCCTTTCATGTTTAAAATCAGGGAAGTTTGCTATCTGTTTTCAGGTAGCAGGATCACTACCTGGCTGAGTAGGTATTGCCTATAGTTCTAATAGCCATGTTTTGACAATGCTCATTGTTCTGGCTGAAACTGAGTGAAATATATTCAGATGCCTACCTTTCCAGATAAATTATTCCCCATTTGACCATCGCCTATAACCTTTTCAGGCATTTGAGGGTGATATTGTGCTGAATTTATTAATTTATTATTAATTTATTAAGCCAGAGAGCACTGCAGAATCTGCTAAATGAGGTACATAATTATGCAAAAGAATTTGGCCTAACTGTACAATGAAAAAAATGGGCAAAGCATGCTTATTGTCTAGAAAACAATATAAATGTGTATGGACACTCAAATGTGCTCTAACTTCCATAAATACATCTGGGACTGACAAAGCTATTAACAATAAACTTGGGAAATCCTCTAGGGCTTTTAATGATCCTAAATTTATTCCTGAAATAAAGTCCTTGAAACAAGAAAAAGTTTCCAATGATACTAAGTAACAGAGAGTCATGGAATCCCACAGTGTCCAAAGAACTTAAGTAGCATCACTCCAAATTCATTGGGGGTATGAGTAGGTTGGAACGTCGTACCAAGGAAATGGCATCGAGGATGCACCATCCTGTAAATATGCAATCAATAATAAAGTTAACAACACATGCCAAGAGAGAGATAAAAGGCAGATGCTGAAAAAATCCATCAATATTCCCACAGCGTCAAGAGACCTACGAAGCTTGCCTCAGCATGTCGAATGGAGCCCTTCTGCAGGAATGATGAGAGGGCAAGTACAAGATGGAACAAGATTAAAACACTGTAGATGGGTTGCTATTTGCAGCATGGGAGTAGAAACCATAGCAGTAGGATTAGGCATCCATGGATATATCAAAGTTGACCCTTTCACAGGGATATCACACATTCTTTTGAAGCCTATAGCAATCAGTGGTCTAAGATGACTGTTTTCCCCTGACTTTCTACCAAACTGTTTTCCCATTTTCCCAGTAGTTCCTGAATTCATCATTTCTTTTTCAAGTCTTGGGCATATTGAACACTGGGCTATGGTCTTTACGTGCTTGTGCATCTTGTTTACCTAGCCTGTTCCACTTTTTCTAATTTATTTTTTAAATTTAAAAAATACTAACAAATAATTTTGATTCTTGTATACTGGTATAATTTGAACCCCACCCAGTCTCTTCTGGGAACTTGTATTTTATTTTTTCCCCAAAATATCTCCCCCCTTGCCAGCTATAAATATACCCAAGTCTCGCCAGTGTCAAAACAAAATAAAACAAGATCTGATTGCCTTCCCTCATAATCCCCTTTTCTAATCTTTACTATTTTTGTGGTGGGCACCTGCATCCTTCCTGTCATTCAAGTTTACAACTTTGGTATTATCCTTGACTCTTCCTTTCCCCTTCCTCCTGTACTGAAGCCTAGACTCATGACATGTTGGAGGAGGAAGATGTCATGAGACTAGGCTTCAGTTCAGACCAAGTGTGAATGACCTGTTTTCTTGCTTGAGATCAAGACTATTTCGATGTTCTTTTGAGCCCACTCATTCCTCAAGATCCCTACACCTATTCTCCTCTGCTCAAGCTTCAGCTTGTACACTTCCCTGATATGATTAGTGTTTGCTACATTGTAACAAAGTTGAATTTAAACAGCAAAGGACATAAGTCTATTGTTTATTAGTAACTGCTTGTCTTTATAATGAGTGGAGATTTTAAAAAAAATAACAACTAAGGCTCTTCCACATACTTTGAGTCCATAAATCTTCCCATTATTTGGAAAAAAAGTTAGTAGAAATATTTCTATTCCCTGTCCTTTCTTCCCCAAACACCTATTTCTCACCTTCCCTCTCTCCCCAGTCTGTATAACATGTTACGGTTTATTGACCATCTCAAGGTCATCTTTGATGTCAACTTTAACTTGATTTCATCTTGATGAAATTGGTAGATAGAAGGGACTGCAATGTGTACTCCCTTTGACTTAGGCCCATAATTCCATAGGTATGGTACTACGCATATGAAGATTTTATGTTGATACTCAGGGTCACTCGCTGCAGACCAGAAAAAGGCATGTAGCAGGCCAGAGAGAGTAGGAAATTCTACAAAGTCCCAAACATTGAGTCACCAAGTCATCTTCTGTTCTATAGCACCCACAAGGCTCTGAAATGAGTGATATTCAAATATTGGGAAAGAAATAGGCACAGTAATGGCCTTTTCGCTCAAAGATTCAAATTAGACACAACATTTAATTAGTTTTGTAGGAGAATTTTAATTGTTCAAGCTATTGCAAGTAATTCCTTCATCATCCTCATTTTTTAAAAACTCCTCTTGGAATTAAGGAAATCATTTGCTTTTCCTCTGACAATAAACACTATTATATTATTTTTATCTTAAAATGGCAAAAAAAACCGAACCTTTTTTCATTTCAGTGGGTCTGTTTCAAAATCTTTCTTTGGTTAAACAATTTCAAGGTCATCAGTCATGAACCTTATTTTACACATTTTATTTTTACTACTTTGATTAATTTTATTTAGTGAATATAGATTTTTCTGTCCTCTAAAATTTTATTTTAAATCCCATTGTAACTTCAAAATCTTTCCTCAATATACCTCTCCCTTGAATATTCCATTGAAGAAAATAAATTGGGCAAAACCTAAATGATTGATTGACCATATCTGGTAATGTTTACAATGTTCCACATTTTAGTCTCACTCTTTCCTTCTCTGCTTTCTCCCTTACCACCCAATCCCCAGCTCTCTACTAAGGGCCACAAGGTATATTTCTTTGTCTTTTGTTTGATGAAGAGATGAGTGATTATAACACCTCTCAATTTGGTAGCATTTTATTGTTGGTTTCATTTAAATTAGGGTAATCATTTTCTGTGGTCCATCCTCATATTGGAGACAGGAGAAAGTCTGTAATGGAGAAATTACATGTTATACTATTATCATTTTGGTTCTACTTGTTTCATTCAGCAACATATCGTAGTTTTCACATGATTCACTAAATTTCTCACATTCATAATTTCTTAAGATATAATAACTTTCAATTACATTCACCTTCTATGATATGTTCATGCAATCAAAGGGGACTCAATTTATTTCCAAGTTTTTCCTACCACAGAATTTTTTTTGAATAATTAATTTGTTTATTTTTAGTTTTCAACATTCACTTCCATAAGCTACCACTGAGTTTTGACAAGGATACATTGTCACATGGGGACATCTTTGTGCTATCAACCTCCTTGGGATATATGTAAAGAAGTGTGAGATCTGAGTAATAGAGCATGACTGTTACAACAATTTTCTTGCGCACTCCCATATTCCATTTTCCCTCAAAATGTTCTGATAGAACATGGTTGTGCTAACAGTGAATTCATGTGACTGCTTCCCCTTATGTCCTACAACATTGATATTATCTGTCATTTTCTTTGCCAACCGGATTGGCATGAGATGACATCTTAAACTTACTTTAGTTAACATTTCTTTCCTCATTAGTGATTTGGACCTTTTTATGCTACTTAACACTTTGCATTTCTTCTCATTCAGAATTCTTTTTTTTAATTACTGCCCTTTTAGAGAACAGCTATCTGCCATGATCTTCATATGACTTCCAAATATACCTTGGATGTGAGATTTTTATCAAATACATTGATTCAAAAACATTTTAAATCAATAAATAATTCCAGTACTTTGGTTTTATTCATTCATGAGATTTTTTATTTATTTGTAATCCATCTTGTCTATCTCATCTTTGATGGTCACCTTTTGTCCCTCATGTGCTCACGCATTCTTGGCCCAGGTTTAGTTATGAATGGTTTCTCCTTTCATTCTCTCTCTCTAATGAGAATTTTTATATTTAAAAGTCATATAATACATTTGAAACTACATTTTTTCTACATTTGGAACTTGTTATGATAAATGTGGTGAAACAAAAGCTTAAATCTATTTTGGATCAAGTTGCTTTGTACATTTCGTAATAGTTATTGCTGTGGAGAGAGTTCTCCCCCTGCCCCAAGTAGTTTGGATTTAGGGGTTTGGAAAACACTGGATGACAGAGTCTGTCTTATTTAATCAACTATGTAACTTTGTTTTGTAAATTTTACTTAAATAAATTAGCTTCATTGTTTTTCTAGAATTTTCTAAATAAGCCCTGTTAGCTTCTGCAAAGGTAAGTAGTTTTTTCCTCACCTCTGCCAGTATGTATTCCTTTAATTTCTTTCTCATATATTATTACTATAGTGAGAATATTTTGAATTATGCTAAATAACAGTGAAGAAAGGAGACTTCGTTGCTTTGTCCTTGTATTTACTAAGAAAGCTTTCATATTACACTAGCTCCAGTTTTTTGACACGGTGTTAAATAACTTCTGATTTGGGGATCGTAATATAAATGAATGCTGCATTTTCCAAATGCTTTTTCTGCATTAATATAAATGATCATATTCTTGATGTTCTTTTAAAATTTGATTCATTAGACTGTTTTCTCAATGGAGAGTCATCCTGGCATGTCTGTTATAAACCCAACCTCATCATAGTGAGTTATTTTAGAGATATATTTCTGCATTGTCTTTGCTAAGGCAACTTTTTCTCATCGATAGTCATCAATATTGATCAATGAGATTACCCTCTTGAGCCATAAAGGACAGTAGCAGGGCAATAGATGCAATGCTCTGAGGGTCCCCCCACCACCACCACCAAGATCAAGATGGTGCTAGAGATCAAACCATCCTTCTCTTAAGTGATAGATCAAAGAGCAGAGTATGCTGATTTCTTCAATTGGCTCCCAGCATCAGAATTTCCCTTCACTGGGATAAACTCCCCACATCAGCTACAGGGCCTATCTCTAGTCAACAAGTCTCAGAAGAGTTTTGCTTCTTCAGATGCTCTGTTCCATTGGCTTCTAAACCTCGTCAGCTTTTGTGTTCTTATTTGGCTTCTGCCTGGTGATGTCTTGGCTTCTCTAGGCAGTTTCTCTTGCTGGCTTCTATATTTTTATTTTTGCAATTGGTATATTTCTCTTGACTCAGATCAGAGCCTTCTCATGGGAACCAACTGTACCTTAGGTTGAGAAACCCCAAATCCACATTTCAGTCAGCTGTAACACAAATTGTCAGTCCCTGATTGTCTAATAATCTTTGAATAGTTCTTTGATTCAGTGTTTCCCAGAAAAAAAATCAGCAAAGTTTTCAGCTCATTTAAGTGGAAATTAGCTGCTGCTAACTAAAGCAACATAGCCATGGGTCAGCACTCATGTGGCAGAGATGGGTGGCTCTCCCTCAGGTTGTCTCAGAATTATCTTTGTCTCTACTCCAGCTGCACTTTCCCATCTCTCACATAGATGTCCCCTTTCTGCCCCTGTTAGTGAATAAATCTCCCCATAAGAAAAGAGCAGGGCATACACAGTTACATAGTTGTCCTCTTTCTGGAACCTCACTGCTCTTCATGCTAAAAAAAACTTGAGCCAGCATCTTTCTGGTCAGGTGATTTTGAAAGAGGAAAAGCTTTGTGTGTATATGATGCCAAAGCTGCCAACAGAATTTTTAAAAAATCAATTATATGTTTTTTTGTCTACATGGCACAAGACTGCCTCGGGTGACTTTTGTCTCTAGCTGCTGAATGAACCAGATGGTTCATACACAGCCAGAGACAAATATGTGTCCCCTGAATTCTATTGTGGCTTGGGGGTACAACAGAGCAAAGCAGATGTGTCCTTGGCAGCAAAGAGAACAAAGTGGACTGCAAGCCTTAGCAGAGACCAGTGGAGCTGGAAGGGGCATTGGCTATCGTCAAATCCATTGCAGTCTTTTTTAATGGGGAAGAAAATTTGGCCCAAGAGGCAAAGTCAACTTTTTCAAGGTCACAGAAATTGTTGGTGTTGGAGTCTTGTTCACCTAGATTCTGGCCCTGGACTCTTTCTGTAACACTCCCAGTCTCTTCACACCCTCAATAAGCCCAACGGTGCTACTCTCTTGGAAAGGGCACAGGAGGTGTAGTTTGATGACCCAGCTTCCATTTATGGTTCTCCCACTTACCAAATGTGCAATTGGGCCACTGCTCAAATTCTTCTGGGTAATTTTCCCATGTAATAAAAGCAGAATGACACTCATTGTACTTGTGACAACGCGCTACCATAATGGGAAGAGAGTTAGCTTCAAAGTCCTAAGGTTCTGGGTTCCAGCCTTGATATAATCCATACCAGATGACACTGGCCAAGTCCCTTGATTTCTCATCAGCCCATGCAACTCTCTAAGAGTAAATTAGGGACAGAGATGCTGTTTGCAGTTTTCTCAGTGGAGCTCTTACACCAATAAAATCATGAGTACCAGTTAGCAGGACTAATGTGACGGTCATTGTTGTGGTGCTGCTGCTGCTGCTACCATTGGCCCAACAGGACTGTTGTGAGGATCAGATGGGATAATGGTACGTGTGGCAGTGGTGGTGGTGGTGGGGGAGGGGATAAAGTATGTTAGAAATAGAAGGTGGAGATGGAGGATGATTCTGATTGTCTTTGAATAACCCCCCTCCCAAAGTTCCAGCAACTGCAAGTTATTGAGGATTGGACCATCAGACTAAGGCATAAATACCTTAAAATGAGTTCACCCTTCCTCGAGGAGGAGGGAGCCCTCCCCAGATGCTGCAGCTGTGATGAATTGTACTTCATGTCCTTAGCTCACCTTCAGGGTTGTCAGGCACATACACATTGGAGATCAGGCTCCCATTGTTTGAGGCCCAAATTTCACTTGGAACTTTCCATGCACCTGTGCCTGACCTAAAGTGCACTGTTCAAGTTAATATAACATTTCTTTTTATGGTAGTTTCACAAAACTCGACATTCTTTTTAATCATGTCTGGGTGAATAGCCCTTTCATCCACAGGGCTTTCTTTTAATTATGTCTCTGAGTACACTTTTATGTGCTCATGTTGAAGTTGAAGGTAGTGAATCATAGTCAATTGTAGTGTGGCAGAAATGATTATAAATTCATTTCCTCATCTGTAGCTAAGGTATTCATGGATTTAACAAACTCTTTTTGGAAATGATTTTTAAAAACAAACTTTCAGTTCTTAGGTCAGAAATTTTCTGGATGATGCTCAAACCGGGGGATATTACTTAGCTCTAATGCCACTCCCTCATACAACTTCTCCATATTTCATATCAAGGATGGGAACTGATGGCAACTGAGACTTTGACGTCTTTTTGAATCCCTGGATTCTTTGAGCTTAACTCCAGTGCCAAATCTCTTATCTCAGGCTTTTTCTCTAAACCACCCCAACTCATCAGGCCTCCACCCAAATTAACTTGCATTTATTTGAAATGTACTTATAGGTATGCACATGATCTCCCCTGTAGAATGTAAATTCCTACAGTGCAAGAACTGTTTTCCTTTTGCCCTGGAATCTCCAGCACCCAGCAGCATTCCTGGTATGTGATTGGCCTTTTACAAATGCTCATTTTTACTCAAAAAGCACATATTTGGGTGAATCTAAATATTCTTGAATATAGATTCTCTTTCCTGCTGGTGGGAGTAAATGAGCATCTGAACAGAGTATTTTTAAGGGTGAATGGGAGGGGTATGGTGTCTGAGGCCTTTGACATTTAGCCCTAGGGCTCAAAACTTTGTCCCATATTTATCCTACGTGGACACGGAATGTGGGAATTAATAGCGGTCCAGGTTGTGCCTAGATGCTTTTTAACCTTTTCCCCAGTTCCCAGCCCAAACCACTAAAAGGAATAGGTAAGCAAAGAGGAAACTGGTGTCAGTGCCATCACAGGATGGCCTGCTGGGACTTTGCCATCTGAGCCCCTTTCTTTTTTGCTGTCCTTAGGCAAAAGTGTCTAGTAGCCTCGGGAATCCGTAATTCATACAACTCACCAGTGCCTATATAGGACCACGGTCCTTCCAGCTGTTGTTGGCTCTTGCCATGTTGTGTGCCCACTTTTCATAGAATCTCAGGCTTCTGGAGATATTGTCATACTGATGTAAGCAGCAAAAGTTCCAAGAAGCCATTGGTGAACCAGAAAAACTTTATTAACAGCCTAAGGCCAGATGTCCCATGTGTGGGCACACCTTACAGAAAGGAGAGCAAAGTTTTTATTTTATTTTTTTTATTTCATTTCATTTTATTTTATTTTATTTTATTTTATTTTATTTTATTTTATTTTATTTTATTTTATTTTATTTTATTTTATTTTATTTTATTTTATTTTTATTCCTAGGCCCAAATCACAGTTCCCTCCTCCGTTTCCCCATTGGCTGGGTAATGCAGGGTTTACAGCCTATCCCGAGTGCCTAATTTCCCCACGTGAGTCTCTGCCCCTAATTACATCTCCCATTCCACGCATTTCCTCATCAACAGCCTCCAGCTATCAATACCCCAGCAGCTACTCATCACCTTGATGAGTGAAATGCAGAAGCAACATTCCCAACCACATTTCCTACACTGCTAGCTCTTATGAATAATCTTTGTGAACTCTTAATGAGGATGATTAATGAATGCTTTCACAAAAAGAGCAGCCCACTGACATATTGTCCCCCATATCCTGCCGTGGTGGTTCTTGACAAATCTCCCAAAGGAGAAGCTGTGGATCCAGAAGTAAAAGATGAAAAGTCGGCATCCTTTCATGCAAGTTTAAGAAATGGACTTTTATTTGTGCTCATAGCAAAGGCCAATTCACTTCAACATGGAACTCAACACCAGGGGTACCCACAGGCAAGATGATGATGATGATGATGATGATGATGGTGATTTTACTGTAGTGAATAGGCCCTGGCCTAACCATATTGGAGCCTGTCTGGCCAAGAGTCCTAAATGGTTGCTGTGTCATTCTCTATTGCCATCAGTTTAAGCTCCCATTCTAGGCATGCCCTAGCCCCTTCTTAACCTCTAGTTCCATTTGACTGATTAATGCCAACTAGCTTTTTACAAAGGCATATTATCTCTGAAGGTATAGCAAGAACAGAAGTATACCTCCTAATACCTTGGGGGTCACACTATTCCCTATACCAACTCATTCTCTGGGGAGAGCAAGCTCAAATTAAGCACAGTTTCTACCTGGTATTGGACCCAATAAGATCACCTTTAAATGGGGCAATGCTGCCAAGGGAGGCCTCGTGTCAACTCCTGCTGTGCTGGACCCCAAAGTTCATTCCTAACTCCCCTGAGTCATCTGATCCTGGGAATTTCTGACATTTTGGGACTCCTGAAGTCGTAGCTCAAAACCCTCTCACCTAAAATTAAAGAACATATTGAGACAGGTTGAGCACCAAGGTCTATACACATGGGGGCATGTGTTGTTGGATTTGGTCAATGAGAGGACCTGAGGTCTCTCTCCTTATGCCATTTTCTCTCACTGAGTACCATCTAGCAGGAAGAAGCCAAAGGAAGATGAATGGAAGGGAAGAGGACAAGGAGAAGAGAACATTTATTGAGAATGCCAGACACTGTGCTAAACATTTTACAAATATCTCATTTGATCCTCATAATAATCCTGTAAAGTATTTGCTATTATCCTCATTTTACAGTTGAGGAAACTGAGGCAAAGGTTTTGAGGCTGGATTTTAATTCATGTCTTCCTAATTCCTAGTCCAGAGCTCTTTCCACTAAGAAGTCAAAATGAGGAGGCTAACTAAGGCCTATGAATCGTCCCCGCCCACTCTGACACACACACGCACACACACCTTCCTATGTCCTTTTTGGTTCTCAAGCCACAGCCAGTCAAGTAGATATTATTCAATCCATGATTAGCAGACTGGGACCCAGCTCAGAATGTTTACAAATGTTCCGAAGTCTCCCCGAGACCCTCCCATTACCCAATATCATGCCTTTCCCCCAAACAATATCCTCAGACCCTTTCATGTGGAGATCCACATGAGCAGCACTCTACCAATGCCATAGGGTCTGGGTTCAATCTCTTGGAAGCTCACAATATTCTGTCACTTTAAGGTTCATGAGAAGTTTCCTCAAAACAGAAATAAAAACATCTCCATAATGTAATTAGTTCAATATTACTTGCCTTTTTATAGATGAAGAAACCAAGGCTCACAGAAATGAATTGACTAGTATATTTTTGACCTAGAATGTAGACCCAAGTGTCCTGAATACTGGGTTCAATAAGGGCAGTTAGAACTCTATAATTATTATCTCCTAACTCTACACTGTGGGGCAGAGAAAAGGCTATCTCCACCTGAGAAATGATTATAGTAGATGTAACCAATTTTAACCTTTTTATAACAAAACAAGCAAAGCACAATATGGCCCCAGGGTATCATTCCATTTTTCTCTCTGCCTTACTGCTCTTAATAGTATTCTTTGTTCTTACTGTGACTGTCAATCCCTTTACCCTGTTATCTTTCCTAGGCTATCACCCCAGCTCTGGCTACACTCTCCTTCTTATTTTTGTCTGTCCCTTAGTGACTTCACATCCAGCCCTTTAGTTGGACTCCACATTGTCACTTCCTCTCAAATAAATCCCTTCTCCCCTTGTTCTATATGCCCTCATATCTTGCCATATCCTCACCCCGTGTTATTCCTGTCATCTGATCTTTCTCATCTGCTTGTGCTAAACTGAACTTCAGGAAGTCACAAAACTGAGCCGATCGGGTCTGCTATCAATTTAGGTTTTCTAATTTCAACTGAGCAGAAAGGGAATCTTTCAACTATTCCCAATTGATCCTCTAGTCCATTCATCACCAGAGCTGTTCCAAACATTCTGTTCTCTCCTCATGCCTCCTGTAGTTCCTGTGCCTCACTCACCTTCTCAATGAGGACCTTGACTCACACTTTACTGAAAAAAAGGGATCCTTCATTGTAAAATCCCTCTTCTTCCCTTCTTATTATCTCACCTCCAACTGACATCATCTCTCACTATTTCATTCTTTTCAGTAGCTAACTGATAACATGAAGAGAGTAGATGGAAAATGAGTATGACATAGTACAATTTATTAGAAATGGGAAATTTTGGAGCATAATTAAATTATGAGTAAGCAGTACACTTATTAACAAAATTGTCCCACCTGCCCCATTTGCTAGACACAGGAAGATAGTGTTGGACCTGGAGTCAGGAAAACCTGAGTTCAAATCCAGATTCAGACATCTACTATCTGTGTGACTCTGGTCAAGTCACTTAACTTCTACTTACCTCAATTTCCTCAACTGTAAAATAGGGATCATAATAACACCTAACTCCCAAGGTTGGTATAAGTATCAATAAAGGTAATATTTATAAGTGCTTAAGATAGTTCCTAGCACATAGCAGGCACTTAATATATGCTTATTCCCTTTTCCTTTCCTCCCACAGTATTGAGAAATTAGTCAGAATTATGAAACAGCAAAGTATCTTTACATATTTGTGTATAATGTGTTTTTCAATCACTCTAATCCACCAATACTATGTGTTGAAGCTTCCTTTTCCCAGAATCTAGGAACTTCACCTCAGTCAGATTGAGACAAAAACAACCTGGAAGCTTGTCCAAAAAAAAAAAAAGACTTCTACTGGTTGCGGAGCTAAGATGGCAGAGAAGAGGTGACAACCCAGCTGAACTCTCCCAACATTCCCCTGCCCCAGCAAGTTGAAAACGATGCCTCAAATGTTGGAACAGCAGAGTGAACAAAAGGTGCGAGCAAGTCATTTTTCCAGCCTAAGACAACTTAGGAGATCAGGAGAGATCTGTGACACTGGGGCAGGAGCTAGCTCAGGGCACACAAGGTGACAACCCTAGCATTGATTTTGGTGGCAGCTGCAATGGCACAGCTTTGTGAGCTCTCAGACCAGGGACATTCTGGATTGTAGCTCCAAGACAGAGAGAAGCACTGGTGCTTGTGGTGCAGGAAAGCAGAGGCCGTAATCACGATAGCAAGGCCAAGAGGAGTGCTAACACTTGCAGCTACAAAGGAGCAGGACCCCTTCCCGGGTAAAGACCAGAGCACAGACCACGAGAGCAGTGACCACACCTCTTGCCAGATCACATCACCTTGTAAATACTGAAAACTTGCAGACTCCCAGAACTAGCTCAGAAAACAGCAGCATGAAAAAACCTGAAGATTGAGACAGTGTCTCCCCACCCCTATGTGAGCTCTAACACAAAGTTCAAAATCAATAAATAGTCTGGGAAAATGAGCAAACAATAAGAAAAGAAGTTGTCTATGAAAAGCTACTGTGTTGGCAGGGAAGACCATGACATAAACTCAGAAGACCACAATGTGAAAAAAGCTATAGGCAAAGCCTCAAAGAAAAAAAAAACTCTAATTGGTCATAAGCCCAATAAGAATTATTGGAATAGTTAAAGAGATAAGAGAGGTAGAAGAAAAATGCAAAAAAGAAATGAGAGTGATACAAGAAAATTATGAAATTAAAAAAAAAAATTAGCGGCTTGATAAAAGAAGCAAAAAAAAAACATATTGAAGAAAATACCATAAGAAAACAAACAAACAAACAAACAAACAAACAAAATGAATTGGCCTAATGATGAAAGAGGCACAAAAATTCACTGAAGAAAAGAATTCCTTAAAAAGCAGAATTGGCCAAATGGAAAAAGAAATACAAAAGCTCTTTGAGGAAAATAATTCTTTAAAATTAGAACTGGGAAAGTACGTGGAAGCTAATGACTCCATGATTTATCAAGAAACAATAAAACAAAGTCAAAGGAATGAAAAAAAAATACAAGAAAATGTGAAATACCACACTGGAAAAGCAACTGGCCTGGAAAATTTATCAAGGAGAGATAATTTAAGATTTGTTGATTAGCTGAATGCCACGAATAAAAAAAGAGGCCAGATGTCATATTTCAAGGAATTATAAAAAAACAAAACAAGCAAACAAAAAACAATTGCCCTGATGTCTTAGATCCAGAAGGTAAAATAAAAATTGAAAGAATTCACCAATCACTTTCTGAAAGAGATCTCCAAATGAAAACTACCAAGAATATTGTAACCAAATTCCTGAGCTCCTAAGTCAAGGAGAAAATGTTGTAAACAACCAGAAAGAAATAATTCAAATATTGTGAAGCCACAATCAGGATCAGACAACATTTGGCAGCTTACATGTTAAAGGAGCAAAGGGCTTGGAATATAATATTCTCGAAGGCAAAGGAACTAGGATTACAACTAAGAAAAACATAACCAGCAAAACTGTATATAAAACTTCAGAGGAAAACAGACATTTAATTAGAAAACTTGCAAGCATTTCTGATGAAAAGACCAGAACTGAATAGAAAATTTGACTTTTAAATACAAGACTCAAAAGAAGTCTATAAAGGTAAACCTGAAAGAGATAGATAGCATAAGGGACTCAATAATGTTAAATTCTTTACATTATTAGATGGGAAGATGATATATGTAACTCCTAAGAACTTTATCATTATTAGAATAGTTAGAAGGAGTCTAAATAGAAAGAGGGCACAAGTGTGAGATAACTATGATGGGATGATTTCCAAAAAGTAAAATTAAAGGGTGAAAAACAGAGATGCACTGGAAGTGCATTTACTCTCCCGGAAAGGGGGAGAAGGTAGGGAAAGAATGGGGGAATTTTTCTCATAGAGGCACACAAGAAAGAGCTTTTATAGGGGAGGGAAAAATGAGGTGGGGTGGGAAGCAATGCTTGAACCTCACTCCCATCACAATTGGTCAGGTATAGACTCACTTGGGTATAGAAATTTATCTTGCACAGCAGGAAAATAGAACAGGAGGGGGATAAGAGAATTAGGGGATGCTAAAAGGGAGAGTAGACCAAGGGAGGCCATGGTCAGAAGGAAAACAGACTTTTGAAGAAAGACAGGATAAAAAGAGAGAAGCATAAACAGAAGAAAATGGGATGGAAGGAAATACATAATAATCATAAACTGTGAATTTGAATAAGATGAGTTCACCCATAAAACACAAGCAGATAGACAAATGGATTAGAAACCAGAATCCAACAATTTGTTGTTTACAAGATATGCACTTGCAACAGAAAGATACACACAGCTAAAATAAAGGGCTGGAGCAGAATCCATTATGCTTCAGCTGAAGTAAAAAAGGTGGCCGTACTAATGGTGATCTCTGACATAGCAAAAGCAAAAACAGATCTAATTAAGAGAGATAATTAGGGAAACTATATTTTGCTAAAGTGTATCATAAACAATGAAGTAATATAAAAAAACACAGCAAGTTTCTCTAATAAAGTCTTCATTTCCCAAATATATAGAAAACCAAGTCAAATTTCTAAAAAGAAAGAAAGAAAGAAAGAAAGAAAGAAAGAAAGAAAGAAATAAGAGGCATTCCTCAATTGATAAACATTTAGGTTTCAGAAGAAAAAAAACACTAAAGCTATCTATAACCATATGAAAAAAATGCTTTAATCACTAATGAGAAAAATGCAAATTAAAACAACTCTGAGGTACTACTTCATATCTGTCAGAAACGACAAATAGGGATGAAGGAAAATAGGTACACTAATAAACTGTGAGTAGAGTTGGTTAACTAATCCAATCATGCTAGAGAACAATTTGGAACTATGCCCAATGGGTTATAAAACTGTGCATGCCCTTTGACCCAGCAATACCACTACTAGCTCTGTAACTCAAAGAGAAAAAAGCAAAAAAAAAGGAAAAAGTGCTATATGTACAAAAATATTTATTGCAACTCTTTTGGTGGTGTCAAAGAATTGGAAATTGAGGAGATGCTCATCAACTGGGGAAGGGTTAAACAGGCATGTGAATAGGATGGGGTGTTGTTGTGCTAGAAGAAATAATGAGGGGAATAGCAAGACCTATATGAACTGATGCAAAATGGAGTAGAACCAGGAGATCACTGTGTCCAGTAAAGAGCAATATTGTAAAGATGATCAACTGTGGGGACTTCTGCTTCCAGGAGCCAAGATGGTGGAGTAAAAAGGTAGTAGCTCTCACCCTCCCCTATCAACCTCTGAAAACCCAGAAAATATCATCCCAGAAAAAACCCTGGAACAGCTGAACCATAAGAAAGATGGGGTACAGCAGTGCAGTAGCCCAGGTAGCTAGAGGGATTAATGGGAAAGGCCTCCCTTACCTTGGGGGAAGGGGAGCAGTACGAAACAGGAGTTGCCCAGCCAGCTAGAGGAAAGCCCCACTTTAGCACACCAGGAGGAGATTCTGGTGCCTCGGCATTCTACAGCAAACGAGTCTCCCAGTGCCTCAGCAAAAATAAGGGAAGCAGCACTACAAAGGGCCCCAGGCAGATAAGCACATGGCAGCATTCTCTGAAAGGAGCTGAAGAAAGCAACCTAGAGGTGCCACAAAGTTCCAGCCTTGTTGATTCCAGCCCAACACCAGGTAAGCTGTCAGAACCTTACGGCCTCCAGCTACCAACCAGGAGGAGATCCCAAAGCCCAGGTGGTCGAGCAGGCAAATGCCAACAGCTGTACCTTTGAGCGCCTCAGTGAGGGTGGGGTAACAGGTGGAAACCAGCTCAGAAAACCGCCAGGTGCCTCAGCATTCTACAGCAAAGAAGTCTCCCAGTACCTCAACAGAAATAAGGGAGGCAGCACTGCAAGGGGCCCCAGGCAGATAAACACCCTGCAGCACACACCTAAAAGGAGCTAAACAAAGCTAAAGGAAAGGAAAAGCAGGCAACCTAGGTTTTCCTGAAAGTCCCAGCCTTGCTGATTCCAGCCCAACACCAGATAAGCTGCCAGAACCCTACAGCCTCCAATTGCCAACATAAGAGGCCCCAGCACAAAAAGCCAGTGACCTAGACCTAGGCTCCCAACACAAGAAGCTTGGGTCAGTGCCTTCTGCTCCCCAGCAGGAGAGCTTAATCTCCATAAAGGCCAGGGAATAAAGAAATACCATGAGTAAAAAAGAAACGTACGATAGATTCTTATTATGAGAAGAGTGAAGATCAAGACAGAAACTCTGAAGAGGACAACATTGTCATCAAACTCACATCTGCAACATCAAAAGGGAATATGAACTGGTCTGAAGCCTGAAAAGCCTTCTTAGAAGAACTCAAGAAGGATTTTAAAAGTCAGATGAGAGAGGGAGAGGAGTCCTTTAAAAGTACAATTGGCCGATTAGAAAAAAAGTATACTGAAGAAAACGAGTCCCTAAAACACACAATCGGCCAATTGGAACAAAAAGTACAATGAAGAAAATAAATCCCTTAAAAATACAATTGACCAATTGGAAAAGAAAGTGCACAATCTAACAGAAAAAAACAATATGTTAAAAATTAGAATTGAAAAAAATGGAAACTAATGACTCTATGACAGAGCAAGAATCAGTCAAACAGAAACAAAAAAATGAAAAAAATAGATGAAAATGTAAAATACCTCACGGGTAAAACAGCTGACCTGGAAAATCAATCCAGGAGAGACAATTTAAAAATTATAGGCCTACCTGAAAGTCATGATGAAAAAAAAAGCCTGGACAATATCCTTCAGGAAATCATAAAGGAAAGCTGCCCTGAAGTTCTATAACCTGAAGGTAAAATACCTATAGAAAGAATCCATCATTCCCTGCTTGAAAGAGATCCCAAATTGAAAACACCAAGGAATATAATGTCTAAATTCTAAAATTACCAGATTAAAGAGAAATTACTGTAAGCAGCCAGAAAAAAACAATTTAAATATCATGGAACCACAGTGAGGATTACACAGGACCTTGCAGCCTCTACATTAAAAGACCATAGGGCATGGAACATGCTATTCCTTAAGGCAAAGGAGCTTGGAATGCAGCCAAGGATTAACTACCCAGCAAAAATGAGCATGATTTTTCAGGGAAGGAGATGGATATTCAATGAAATAGGGGACTTCCAAACATTCCTGATAAAAAGACCAGAGCTCAGCAAAAAAATTGATCTTCAAGTACAAGATTCAAAAGAGACATAAAAAGGAAAATGGGACAGAAAGATACAATACGTTGCTAATAAGGGCAAAATGTTTACATCCCTACAAGGGAAGGTGACACTTGCAAATCTTGAGAACTGTATTGTTATTATACCATGTTAAAGGAGTATACATAAAGGGGGTGGATATAAGTTGACTTTGATGTAATGATAAAAAAAAATTTAATCAAGTGGGTTAAATGGATCCAAGTAAGTGGATTAGTATGAGCTAAGAAAATGCACTGAGAAAGGAGGAGGCAGACAAGAGTAAATTTAATTACAGGAAAAGACACAAAAACCTATTAGAGCAGAGGTAAAGAAGGGAGGGGGATGAGCACTGTTTGAACCTTACTCTCATCAGATTTGGCTCAAGAAGGGAATAACATAATCAGTTAGGTATAGAAATCTAACTTGCACTATAGGCATTAGGAGGCAAAAGGGGAAAGAAAAGGGAGGGGGGATAAAAGGAAGGGAAGAAGCAATAAGGGTAAAGGGGAAGAAAAGGGAAAGGGATAATAGAAGGGAGGTGGGACTGAAGGAGGTGGTGGTCAAAAGCAAAACACTAGTGAAGGGGGGGAAGGAGAAAGGAAAAAGAAAAGTATAAATGGGGGGAAAAAGGATGGAGAAAAAGACACAGATAGTAATCATAGCTGTGAATGTGAATGGGATGAACTCTTCCATAAAACAGAAGCATATAGCAGATTGGATTAAAAACCATAATCCTACAATATGTGGTTTACAGGAAACACATTTGAAAAACAGTGACACATACAGGGTCAAGGTAAAAGGCTGGAGCAAAATATATTATGCTTCAGCTGAAGTAAAAAAAGCAGGGGTAGCAATCCTGATCTCAGACAAAGCAAAAGCAAAAATAGATCTTATCAAAAGAGGTAAGGAAGGAAACTACATCCTGCTAAAAGGCACCATAGACAATAAAGTAATATCATTACTAAACATATATGCACCAAATGGTATAGCATCCAGATTCTTAGAGGAGAAGTTCAGGGAGTTACAGGAAGAAATAGACAGAAAAACTATACTAGTGGGGGACCTCAACTTCCCCCTCTCTGAACTAGATAAATCTAACCACAAAATAAACAAGAAAGAAGTTAAGGAGGTGAATAGAACATTAGAAAAGTTAGATCTTATAGACCTGTGGAGAAAACTGAATGGGGATAGAAAGGAATATATTTTTTTCTCGGCAGTACATGGCACATACACAAAAATGAACCATGTACTAGGGCATAAAAACCTCACAATCCAATGTAGAAAGGCAGAAATAGTAAATGAATCTTTTTCAGATCATGATGCAATAAAAATTATATGTAATAAAGTGCCATGGAAAGATAGACTAAAAAATAATTGGAAACTAAATAATCTAATCCCAAAAAATCATTGGGTCAAACAATAAATCATAGAAACAATCAATAATTTCATTCAAGAGAATGACAATAATGAGACAACATACCAAAACTTATAGGATGCAGCAAAAGCAGTTCTTAAGGGAAGTTTTATATCTCTAAATGCTTACATAAATAAAATAGAATAAGAAGAGATCAATGAATTGGGCATACAACTAAAAAAACTAGAAAAAGAACAAATTAAAAATCCTCAGTTAAACACCAAATTAGAAATATTGAAAACCAAAGGAAAAATTAATAAAATTGAAATTAAGAAAACTATTGAACTAATAAATAAAACTAAGAGCTGGTTTTATGAAAAAACCAACAAAATAGATAAACCTTTGGTTAATCTAATTTAAAAAAAGAAAGAAGAAAACCAAATTACTAGTATCAAGAATGAAAAGGGTGAGACTACCACCAAGGAAGAGGAAATTAAAACAACAATTAGGAATTATTTTGTCCAACTATATGCCAACAAATTTGACAATCTTAGTGAAATGGATATATATTTACAAAAATATAAATTGCCCTGATTAATAGAAGAGGAAGTAAAATACTTAACCCCATCTCAGAAAAAGAAATTGAACAAGTCATTGATGAACTCCCTAGGAAAAAATCTCCAGGGCCAGATGGATTTACATGCAAATTCTATCATACATTTAAAGAACAATTAATTCCAATACTATATAAACTATTTGATAAAATAGGTAAAGAAGAAATCTTACCAAATTCTTTTTATGATACAAATATGGTGCTGATACCTAAACCAGGAAGAGTCAAAACAGAGAAAGAAAATTATAGACCAATTTCTCTAATGAATATAGATGCAAAAATTTTAAACAAAATACTAGCAAATAGATTACAGCAACTTATCACACGAATAATACACTATGACCAGGTAGGATTTATACCAGGAATGCAGGGCTGGTTCAATAGAAGGAAAACTATCAGCATAATCCATCATATCAACACCAAAACTAACAGAAACCACATGATCATCTCAATAGATGCAGAAAAAGCTTTTGACAAAATACAACACCCATTCCTATAAAAAACACTAGAAAACATAGGTATAAATGGAGTCTTCCTTAAAATAATACATAGCATCTATCTAAAACCTTCAGCAAGCATAATATGTAATGGGGACAAGCTAGAAGCATTTCCAATAAGATCAGGGGTGAAATAAGGGTGTCCACTATCACCACTGTTATTCAACATCGTACTGGAAATGTTAGCTTTAGCAATAAGAGAAGAAAAAGAAATTGAAGGCATTAGAATAGGCAAAGAAGAAACAAAGCTATCACTCTTTGCAGATGACATGACGTTATACTTAGAGAATCCCAGAGAATCAAGTAAAAAACTACTTGAAATAATAAACAACTTTAGCAAAGTTGCAGGCTATAAAATAAACCCACATAAATCATCAGCATTTCTATATATTACCAACAAAGCCCAACAGCAAGAGATAGAAAAATTCCATTTAAACTTACTGTAGACATTATAAAATGTTTAGTAGTCTAACTCCTGAAACAAACCCAGGAACTCTATGAGCACAATTACAGAACACTTTTCAAGCAAATAAAATCAGATCTAAATAATTGGAAAAACATCAGTTGCTCATGGGTAGGCTGAGCTAATATAATAAAAATGACAATTCTACCTAAGCTAATTTACTTATTCAGTGCCATACCAATCAAACTACCAAAAAATTATTTTATAGAGTTAGAAAAAATAATAACAAGATTCATTTGGAAGAACAAAAGGTCCAGAATATCAAGAGAACTAGTGAAAAGACATACAGGGGAAGGTGGCCTAGCCATTCCAGATCTTAAATTGTATTATAAAGAAGCAATCATCAAAACTGCTTGGTACTGGCTAAGAAATGGAGTGGTGGATCAGTGGAATAGGTTAAGTATGCAAGACACAGCAGTCAATGACTATAGTAATCTATTATTTGATAAACCCAATGACCCCAGATTCTGGGATAAGAACCCACTCTGACAAAAACTGCTGGGAAAACTGGAAAAGAGTATGGCAGAAACTAGGCATAGACCAAAATCTCACCCCATATAACAAAATAAAGTCAAAATGGGTACATGATTTAGATATAAAGGCTGATACTATAAGCAAACTGAGAGAGCAAGGAATAGTTTTCCTGTCAGATCTATGGAGAACAGAATTCATAACCAAACAGGAGATAGAGAACATTAAGAAAAGCAAAATAGATAATTTTGATTACATTAAGTTGAAAAGTTTTTGCACAAACAAAGCCAATGCAACTAAGATTAGAAGGAAAGTAGAAAAGTGGGAAAGAATTTTTATAACCAGTCTCTCTGATAAGAGCCTCATTTCTAAAATATATAGAGAATTAAGTCAAATTTATAAGAATACAACCATTCCCCAATTGATAAGTGGTCAAAGGATATGAACAGACAGTTCTCAGATGAAGAAATTAAAGCCATCTATAGTCATATGAAAAAATGCTCTAAATCACATTGATTAGAGAAATGAAAATCAAAACAACTCTGAGGCACCACATCACACCCATCAGAATGGCCAACATGACAAAACAGGAAAATGATAAATGTTGGAGAAGATGTGGGAAAATTGGAACACTAATGCATTGTTGGTGGAGTTGTGAAATGATCCAACCATTTTGGAGAGCAATTTGGAACTATACCCAAAGGGCTATCAAAATGTGCATACCCTTTGATCCAGCAATAACACTTCTAGGGCTATATCCCAAAGAGATCACACAAATGGGCAAAGGACCTACATGTACAAAAATATTCATAGTAGCTCTTTTTGTGGTGGCAAGGAATTGGAAATTGAGAGGATGCCCATCAATTGGGGAATGGCTGAGCAAGTTGTGGTATATGAATGTGATGGAATACTATTGTGCTATGAGAAATGATGAACAGGTTGACTTGAGAAAAACCTGGAAAGACTTGTATGGTCTGTTGCTGAGTGAAGTGAGCAGAACCAAGAGAACGTTGTACGTGATAACAGCCACATTGTGTAATGACTAATATTGATAAACTTAACCCTTCCTGGCAATACAAGGATCTAAGTCATCTCCAGAGTCCTTGTAATGGAAAACACTATCCACACTCAAAGAAAGAACTATGGAAGCCTAATTGTTATTTTTTTTCTCTTCTGTTGAGTTTTGTTTCCTCTTTCTAATGGTTCCTCCTATTGATTTTAATTTCTACTTACAACATCACTAATGGGAAAATATGTTTAATATGAATGTAAATGTATAGCCTATATCAGATTATGTGCCATCTTGGGGAGGAAGAGGGAGAAAAATTTTAAACTCAAAAGCATATGAAAGTGATTATTGATAAATGAAAAAAAAATTTAAAAAAAGATGATCAACCATGAAAGACTTAGCTACTCTGTTCAATACAACACTCTGAGACAATTCCAAAGTATTCACGATGAAAAAAAAATGTTATCCATTTCCATAGAGAGAACTGATGAACTCTCAGCACAAATTGAAGTATAATTTCCCATTTTATTTTCTTGTTTTTTTTCCTGTGATATGAGTGTTGCAGAAATATTTTTGCATGATTTCACATGTACAATTAACATATTGCTTGCATTCTTGGTGGGTAGGAGAGGGGCAAAAGGGAAGGAAAGAATTTGGAACTTAAAAAAAGGTAAAAAATAAATAATAAATCTAGTTTTAAGAAAGAGAAAAAGACCTCACTTAGGACCTTTGTCCCCCATTCTACTATTAAAAATGATGATAGCCATCTACCAAAAGAGGACAAGAATAACAAGACTACTCCATCACAACATCTTTTTTTATTTTTTTTAATCTTTTTTAATTTTTTTTTGATTTATCAATAATCACTTCCATATGCTTTTGAGTTTAAAATTTTTCTCCCCCTTCCTCCCCACCACCCTCCCCAAGACAGTGCACAATCTGATATAGGCTATACATTTACATTCATATTAAACATATTTTCATATTAGTGATGTTGTAAATAGAAATTAAAATCAATAGGAGGAACCATCAGAAAGAGGAAACAAAACTCAACAGAAGAGAAAAAAAATAACAATTAGGCTTCCATAGTTCTTTCTTTGGGTGTGGATAGCATTTTCCATCACAAGGACTCTGGAGGTGTCTTAGATCCTTGTATCGCCAGGAAGGGTTAAGTTTATCAATATTAGTCATCACACAACGTGGCTCTTATTGTGTACAATGTTTTCTTGGTTCTGCTCACTTCACTCAGCATCAGACCATACAAGTCTTTCCAGGTTTTTCTAAAGTCAGCCTGTTCATCATTTCTTATAGCACGATAGTATTCCGTCACATTCATATACCACAACTTGCTGAGCCATTCCCCAATTGATGGGCATCCTCTCGGTTTCCAATTCTTTCCCACCACAGAAAGAGCTGCTATGACTATTTTTTGTACATGTAGGTCCTTTTCCCAACTGCCCACCACGACATCTTAACAAGAACGTTTTCAGTTCTTGATCTGTCTAATAATTTCCTTGGAAAGTCTCATAACATCACCTTTTTATCTTTATGATTGTTAATGAGAGTCACTAATAATGTTTTTGCACATATTAAGAATGAAGGGGCAACATTCTCTGCATGAATGGGAAGGTGAGTAATAAAGCTCAGGGGAAAAAAATGAGAGGCTATTATGGGGCATCATTGTGCAGAGAGTGTGGGGTCTCTACTCAACTTTTGCCTAAACACTTATTATAATTTCTTCATCAGTAAATGGGGATGCCATTTGTACCTTGTTCACAGGGTTATTGGGAGAATCAAATGAAGCTATGCCCAAAGTACTTTGCAAATCTTAACATGGTACTCCATAAATGTGAGCTTACAGTTACTGCCTGATTCATGCTAAGGATGAGTCCAGTGAGGCTGCTGCATTTTTTTAAGTTTGTACTTTCTGATGTTATAATTATATCTAAAATATGGTTGTCAGTTCCAGCCCAATGAAAATATGCAATGAAAATTAGAATGCTTGCAACTCTTAATTTCATTATACACACTAATTGGGAACTGGCTGCATTATCATAAGAAAAATAAACTGAACCAAGAGATTAAAATAACAACAACACACCTTGGTGTGATGTTGATGGCTTTAGAAAAAAAAAAGATGGATAATTTCCATGATTGTTATATATGAGTTACAACTTTAAACCTGCTGGAATTTATTTTGACTATCAAAGTGATGACACCCTGTTGTAATGTGAATGTTGGCACTAGCAGACTGTTGTAGAGTTTCTTGGTTCTGTAAATATCATATGATTTCACATCATTTCTGGCAAAAGCATCTATACCAACAAATCAGCAACCCATCACGCAAAGGGAAAATTCATGGCCACTCCTAGGGAATACTGCCCAAGGTAGCCAAAGGTTAAGGAGGTTCCACTTGAATGCTATTGATCCCCAAGATAGTCAGAGTTCACTGACCTGTGAACGACCTCTTTCACCTATCCTTCCATTGTCTTGGTTCTTCCCTTCCATCTGGTGAGAGCATAAGTTTGGCTAGTGTTATCTTTGAATAATATCGTTAGAAGTTGGATGTTTCCAAAAAAAAAGAAACGAAAAACTTAAGGAATGAAGGGAACCATGTCCTTATAATCTTTGGTCAGTTTGTAACTTTGTAGACCTAATATAGCAGCTCCTTGTTTTCATTTATGTCTCTGTTCCCCTCTTATGATAAATCCCTCTGATCACTGAAAGCCTTCTAAGTTTCCATATAAGGATGGAGCCCTGAGAGCACAATGATGGGAATACAATAGTGGAACAACTTTCTTGCAAAAAAAAAAAAAGGTTTCTAATTTTGTATCTGCACACATATATGTTCATCATCTATGTATGTATGTGTGTGTGTATACACACACACATACACATGATGAATATTCATTAATCTGTCCTTGCTCACAAATTCTGACATGGACTTCGGAAGACATTAAATGAAGCCAGCAGGTGAACCTTTGAAGATCCATGAACTGGCTTCTATGACCCCAAGATCCCGTAGTGTTTCCAGAACCCCCTTTGATCTATTCTTCCCTTAGAACCCAGGGGTAAATGTGGACCTTATCATAGATGCCCAAAAAAAGCCCGAAAAAGAAATATTAAGCTAGAGGACTTGAGTGAATATTCATCTGCTCCCTGCATCTATAGCAAATTTTAGAGGCCAGAGCCAAGCTCAGGAGAGGGTTCTAAGGAGACTTAATCTTTCAAAAAACACTCAAGGAGAATCTGAGAGCTAGCATGAAGCATGACCCATAGTAAGCACTTAAATGCTCTATCATCTTTCCCTGTCAATCTATGCATCTACCTAGCTAATCAATCTATCTTGAAGACTCATTTCTAAAAGGGATGTTCATTTGGCCTGAGGGATGAGTGGGAATAGTAAGGGAAAGTTCCAGAGTCAACTTTAGGCTTGACATCTGAAAGTTTTCTTAATAGTGAGAATTGTCCATCCATAGAATGGGCTGCCTTAAGAGATAAGTGGCTCCTATTAATTAAAGGTTTATTAGTAAAGGCCAGGTGACCACTTTTCAGGTACATTGACACAGAGATTATTTTCCCCTCAAAACAAAAGTTGAGTTCCTTTCCAAATCAGAAATAACAAAATACTTTGAAAGTTGAACAACTGATAGAAGGAAGTACCACTTGTACTTCCACCATGTAAAATTCTAATATTTTAACATTCTCACATGTAAAATCAGTAAGAATGCAATGTTTCAGGAAGGCAGTGGCTCATGACACTGAGGGTTTTAATGACTGTGATTAACCAAATAGTCATCTGATCAAAGCAATAAATAAAGGAAGATCAAATATGCTAACATTACTGCCTTGGTTATCTATTACATAACACAGTGTGATTAAGTGCAAACATGAGGATAGAGTAAGGAAGCAAGGAAGGAAGAGCACCGAGTATTTGCTGTATGCCAGACAACTCTACTAAACTGGGTGGAAACAAAAACAAGCAAACAAAAGCCCTGCATTTAAGGAGCTTACATTCAAATGGACGAATGAAACAACTAAAGGGACCAGTCAGCCAGTGTGAGGCCAGTGAATGACCTAGGCGGGAAGCAGGTGAATAAAAAAACAGACAAGAGCATATAAGGGGCCTCCGCACCTTGCAACAGTCATCTGCTACCCCACCTCCCTTCTAACACTGGAGAGTTCCTCGTTGTCCCTCTTGGGGAATTGTCTAGACCTGTCAGCCTTCATTCATCTCCAATCTGTGTTTCTGACTTTCAGATTTCAATACCTTGACACCCATGTTCCTTCTCCCCCTTTTTAGATTCCTTTTAAGTATCATCTACCTCCATTAGAATGTAAGCTCCTTGAGGGCAGGAATGTTTTCCCTTTGTTTTGTATTTGTATCTCCAGAGCTTAGCCCAGAGCCTGGTATATAGTGAGTATTTTATAAATGTGTGTTGCTTTCCTACCTGAATAACTAAAGTAGTTGTGGAGATAGATAAGTGTGGATGTGTTTGTATATGTGCCTCCATGCATGTGTTCATGTATATTTTGTGGGCATATATGCCCACGTATGAATTTAATTACATGATGTATAGGATTATATTTTAAAGTATTTTTTAATGTGTTAAATTTGGGAAAAGATAAGTATTACTGGGATTAGGTAGTTTGTGTTCCCTTCCGACATAATGTTTATTTTAATAATGAATTATTCAGTGCCTGGAATGTATTAGGTGCTTAATAAACGTTTATGATTGATTGAGTGAATTGTACAGAATCCAGCAGAATCATAGAGTCTGAAAGTTGGATGTGATTGCAAAGACCATTTAGTCCAAATTCTACAGAAAAATAACCTTAACTGCACCTATCACACCTGACAGAGTTAACCTGGGTTCTGTTTGGAGATTTCTACAGAGGCGTGGTCCATTTCTGTTTGAAGTTAGCCCAGGCTACTTACAGGCACTACTAATTATTGAGAAATCCTGCCTGATATCATGCCTAGGTTCTGTCAAACAATCTTCATATTCTGGCTGCTTGCCAGATGATAAATACTCTTTCTAAAATGGGTTAGCCAGAAATACACTACTCCACCTGTGGTCACAGTGTGGTGGGATAAAATGCAATTATGGGATTATCACCTTTGTAATACTGGAAATTATGCTGCTCTTTATCTAGGGCAGGATGGCATTAGCAGGTTTTTCCCCCTACATCATAATGTTAACTCATATCACCCTTGAACTCTATTAATTCCAGATATTTTGTTCAGATCATGTGCTGTCTAGCCATGTTTCTTATACCTTGACGCTGATTCTTTGAACCAAGTTAAGATTTTTGCCTTTATCCAAATACAATTCAATGTGTTAGATTCAGCCCAATTTTCTACTTGGTTAGTATAATTCAGGAATCTGTCTCTCTGCTCCACAGCATTAGCTGTACTACCCAGCTCTGTGTTCTGTCAATTTAATAAACGTGTCTATTATATGATCAAATCATTGCTAAAAATGTTGAAGAGCAAAGACCAATTTGCGTCACATGCTTTGCTAAAATGAGATAATTATATCTATAGCATTTCCCAGACCTACTGGTTTAGTGACCTTGCCCAAAAAGGTCCTATCTTTGATGAAGCCGTGCTTGCCCCTTGTGACCATTGCTGTAACCATTTCAATAATATTCCAAAATACTTTCCCAGGATTTAGATCAAGCTTACTGGCCTTTGGACTCCATCCTCTTCCCTTTTAGGCACATCAGGAGGACACTGGCCATTCTCCAGCTTGTAGTATCTCCTGTGATCCTTAACCTTTCAAAGATCCCTTACTATAGCTCAGCAATCAGAGGGGCCACTTTTCTTAGCATCCAAAGATGTCTTTTAATGGTACCTACAGGTTCTCTTATTATCTCCCTCCTTATCTTGGTTCTATGTACCCTACTAGACATTTTTTTAAAAAAATTATTATACATCAGTCAAATTGTATAAATAGGTCACTGAATGCAGATGCATCGACTTTGATGCAAAAATGAAATTTAAAAGTGTTGTGGACTCTCTGTGACACCATTAGGGGTTTTCTTGGCAAAGATACTGGAGTAATTTGCCATTTCCTTTTCCATCTCATTTTACAGATTAAAAAAAAAAAAACTGAGGCAATCAGAGTTAAGTGATTTACCCAGGGTCACACAGCTAGTAAGTATATGAGGCCAGATTTGAAATCAGAAAGATCAGTCTTTCTACCTCCAGGCCAGGTGCTCTATCCCCTGTGGTGCCACTTGGTTGACCAGATCCATAAGTATTATCCCCTACAAGAAACACATCTAATGTGAAGTGCTGTGCACTGATTGAAAACTATAGTTTATCCTGAAATTTGTTTTTCTTTAGGTAATTCCAGAAAATTGTAATTGCAGAAAAGTATAATTTCCCCAAATTATAATTATAATAAAAAAGTGATTACATATGACTAGTTGGATTTTAAATTTGAAATTTTTGATGTAGATAAACAAGGACATAGGCATATGTGAAGGGAAGATGGTTGTGTAGGCACAACTTGTGAGAAAGGGAAGGGCCAATCTTAATGGTTCACAAAGGAGGGCTGGCACACCTGGCTCAAGAAGAATGTACTTATTACTGAGGTAAAATGTGTTGTGTTGAAAAGTAATGTGATCAATAAAATAATATAAATATGAGCGACCCATGCAGCCAATAGCAAAACAACTCCATTTACAAAGGAAAACTTGACCGAATTACAAATAGGATTGGGTAGAAAATCAATAATGGTGGGAGATTTCAATAACTCACTGAGGGAAAATGATAAATCAAATAAAAAGTTAGATGAGAAGGAAGTTAAATATTTGTAAAGAATGTTGAAAAAACTAGTTGATATGTACACACATATATGTATGTACATATATGCATAGACATGCATGTATGTGTATATATGGATGCATGCCCACATATATATATCCAGATGGGAAAAAATTATTTATCTCTCTTCATATATCCCTACATATATATGGAATATATACAATTGAAACATTTCTTCTATAAATCATAAAATAGTAAAATTCTAATAAATTAGGAAAATATGTTCTAAGAACATAGATTTATAAGAAGGCTAAGAGAATATTTCAAATAATACCTGGATTTAAGCAGAAATTAGGAAATGATGTGTTAGGATATACATTTAAAATACTACATTTTGAAGGATGGGGCAAAAGTAGTATTTAAGGCAAATGTAGAAACTTAAACACTTATTAAGAAGGAAATAAAATTAGTTGAATTTTTAGTGACATTAGAAAATGAAATAATGTACCAAGGCAATCTTAAAAGAAGACATTCTTAAAATCAAATAATTACTAAAATAAAATATAAATTAGTAAACTAGAGGACTAAAGAATTATTGATTGGAAAAACAAAACATCTAGTTTTTGAAAGCAACAAATCTGATAAGCCAGAATTCTAGCAATGTACAATTTAGAGTTGAAGGGACCTCAGCAACTACCTAATACAACCTACAGCCATATCTACCCTATAAAATAAAGAACAATGAGGTCATCCATTCCCTACTTGAAAAACTCAACAATGGAAACCCATCAATTCTTAAAGCTATCATTTCCACTTTGAGACAGCTCTCATTGTTAGCAATTTGATATTTTGAGTCCTATTGTACTGAGTTTAATCATAAATATGAGAAGAACATGAAATATGGGAAGAACCATCAATCAGAAAAAGGAAGATTGCAATGAATGCAGAAGAGAGGAAACTATGGTATATCAACTTGTGTGTATATGGTTATAAATGACAAATGCATCCATAATGACCCACATATTATTATATGCCAGCAGAGCTGAGAACATCAAATAATTCAATAAATGCCCAAACCCAAGTGGACAAAAGAGGAATAGACAAACTAAATGAACCAATCTGATAGGGAGAAATTGAAGAGGACATAATGAGATGCTAAGTAGAAAGGCATGAGTACCTTGTAGATTCCCATATGAAAATGATCAAACATTTAAAGAAAAAAATACATATATACTCTGCACTCTGTAAACTGCAAGGAAGGAAAGAATGAAGGAAGGAAGGAAGGAAGGAAGGAAGGAAGGAAGGAAGGAAGGAA
>NW_020954623.1:4031307-4041260 GCF_900497805.2 Vombatus ursinus | reverse complement strand
AGATAGATAGATAGATAGATAGATAGATAGATAGATAGATAGATAGATAGATAGATAGACAGACAGACAGATAGATAGATAGACAGACAAATAGATAGAAGCTAGCCCAGTACATCTGGATAGGAAGCTAGACCAGGAGTAATTAAGAGAATGTACTGGAAAGCATAGAGACTGACCCACTTGTGATAACTGAGAAAACTGCACACCAAAAGGACCATCCCTCCTTTCCTCCACTACAGACATAGTGTTTGTAGCCAGTACAAAAATGGATTTGATTGTTTGAATATGAGAGAATTCCTTTCTAATTGCTGACATGCTTGAGGTCAAATTGTGGTAAAGCCAGATAACAATCGGCATAATAGAAGGAACTTTAGAGTCTAAGTCAAATACCTTCATGTGATTCCCTATTTTGTAGTCATATGGTCTTACACAAGTAGTCCTTGGTATTCTGGTCTCTTAAATGATGGGATTGTATGAGATGATCTCACAGATTCATGTCAGCTCTAAATTCTATAAGCCCAAAAGCAAGATTAAAACACTAATATCCAACATCTGCTTCTGTGTTCTATCAAAATCCACTAAGGAACCTTGATCCATGATGTGGAGTGGTCTAGAATGCAGACATCATCAAAGAAAGTAATGTCTTCTTCCTGGAGACTCTCAGGCTTTTATTTGTAACACTTTAAATATTATTTTAGGATTTTTAGTAAAGAAATGTAGAAGCTTGCCAAATTAGTTCTGAAGAAAATGAGGACAACCCAAAGGAGAATTAATAATACTGTAATAGCTAACTATTATATCCAACTTTAAGGTTTTATGTCAATAATTTTTTTTTCTGAGCTTCTCAACAACTCTATGAAGTATGTATGAGGCATATATTCAAAATTTCTACTTGACTGATAAGGAAACCAGGGTTCAGAGAGCTTAAGTGGGTTGCCCCTACTTCACAACCAATGTATGTCAGAGGTAGTCTCTAACCATCATTTGAGAAGTAAAACAGTAGAGTAATTTGGGCATTGACTTGGGGGTCAAGGACATTTGGATTTAAATCCTACCTTCTACACTTACAGGTTGTATAACTATGACTTAGTTGATGAACCTCTCTGAGTACTGTTTCCCTTATATGTGAGTATGTAATGTGAGTTGGACTCAACAATGTTGAAGGTTCCTTTCAGGTATAAATTTATGCTCCTCTTAACTGATTCCAAGACCAAGAAACTTTCTTTTATACCATAGTTCCTCTCAGTCAACATCAATTACAACAACCATAAGAATAGCTAACATTTATATGGCACCTACTATGTGCCAGGCACTGTAACTAAGCATCTTCAACTATCATCTTATTTGATCCTCACAGCAACCCTGGAAACTAAGAGCTATTATCATCCCCATCTAACAGATGAAGAAACTGAGGCAAACAAAGGTTAAGTGACTTACCCAGAGTCATACGGCTAGTGAACCTATGAAATCAGTTTTGAACTCCTATCTTCGTGACTTCAAGCCCAGTTCATTAATTATAGGGTTCAGAACTAGAAGGAGATGTAGGGATCATCTACCCTAATCTATTCATTTCTACTCAGTAAGAAACAGGCTGGAGATTTGCAGGTGGGTGGTTTCAAGGGATTTTCAACGTTAGACCCTGTGGATTCCATTTGGGCGATATCTCTGTTGTACCAAAGGACACAAGAGCAGCAGACTTGTTTCAGTGACTTGTTCCAGCCACCATGCAGTTGGCCTTGTTGGCTAATCCCCAAGATGGTGAGTTCTTTGGAAACACTGGAATTGGAGTCCTTCCTGCAGGACTGGTGCCTCTGACATCAGGCTATGCTTTACATTTAGAGGGCAGGACAGGGCTACAAAAAAGGAGCTTATGGAGGAAGGAACAAAACAGATTTTCCCCAAGAACCTTCTGTGGGTCTAGTAAGAGGAAAAGCATCACTAGAGGGTCTCACTTGGGACCCAAGTGTTTTATTATACTTTTTGTTGCCTTAATTCTTCGCCTTCTCCATAGGAAAAAAAATAATGCACACAATTCATAGCAATGCATTGCAACATACCTGGGATAGACAGTGATATCCACTCTGGAAAAGGTAATGTCCTAAAGGCTTGGCTGCTTTGGGCTTGCTCCAGGAAGATGGCAGTCTGGGACAAGGCAATGAGCCCCAGCTTGTTCTATAGCTCCTCGGAGCTACCTCAACACCTCAAGCTGCCAAAAGCCTTGGGGTGGAGGCCCATCCTAACCGGATGAATGCTGTTGCTAAATTCCTTGAACCATGCCAGAAGATTTTATATCAGGACCCAGAAGAGGCAAGCAGAAGCACCCCAAGGAGGCAAAGAAGCAAAAAATCTTAAATGGTCAGAGTTTGCTGTGGCTTCCCATCGCTGACCATCAGTCACTCACTTTCACCAGTGCTAATCTCCAGCCACTCATTAGGAATTTGGGAAGGGGTAATAACAGACAATTAACTAATTCTCAATTGAGTCAACAGACTCTAACCCAAGATGGAAAAAGCTTTTCATCAAGTTGAAACCCTTCTAGAATCTTTCAAACATGTTTTAATCCAAAATTCAGTCATCTTCTTTCCAAGTGTGTACAATAAAAATACACTTAATTGCCTAAAATGTTAAAAATATCTTTTTACCTGAAATTGAGCAAAAACTCTCATATATGAAATCACCCCTTGTCATATTTGGATTTAAAAATCTATTTTAAAGTAATTGATAAATCTTTCTGAAACATTGACAATTCCACTTGTGTTCACAGGGTAGCAGATCTAGGGACATGTTTATCAATGATTTGAACATAGTAAAGTCAGGGTTAGTAGAATGACCCCTGAATTTGCATCCCAGCTCTCTTCTTTAATAGGTGCATTATTTTTGGTTCATAACTTCTCTAGGCCTTGGTTTCCTCATCTGTAAATGTAAGAATAAGACTAAATTATGGTTAGGCTTCTCCTAGCTCTAAAATTATATTGCAAATACAATGAATATGTAGAGGCATTCATTACATAAGGTCTACTCATTTAGTGATAAACTTCTACCAATTCCTTTCAGATTGCCAATGTAATCATACTCAATATACATCTAGGTCTAGGAGCAGCATCTTTCTATTTTGAATATTCTACTTCAAAGGAAATTTTACTTCTCTATTATCTTGGACCTAGACAATACTTATTCTTTGAAATATTATTGAGTAGGTGGTATAATCCAACTTAATATTAGTCTAACAGTCACTTTGAAGATGTAAACCTGAGGACTGAAAATGCTACCTATCATTTTTTTTTATTAACTAGTAAGTTATTGGTGTATGTCAGTCACTGTCCTTTAGAGTAATTATGAATGTGAAAATCTTTTTTATCTAGCTGCCAACTTATGTAGTTTTAATCACACAGAACCCTGGAATATGAAAGAGATTCTTCAAAAATATCCATATTCATCCCAAAGTGGTGGACCTAGCCAACCATGCTGGAAAAAAGTAAGTAGATGAATACTATTTCTTGCCCAGAGCATTGAATTGTTGGGAGTTCACTGAATTGGTCCATTAATACAGATATATCCTAGAGATACTTCAGGTGTTCAGCGATTAGGCCCAAAATGGAAGAGAAGGCTAGATATCATTTCAGGAACTGTTGAAAGCCTTCAGTGGTTCCAAGCAACTGTTTGTCAGTATTCTCCATGTGTGGGTGTATGTAGGCAACCTATGTAGCAGTATTAAGCATTGAAGTGTCAGAATTGAAGGTTATCTGAAAGACACTGGGAAATTCAATAAGGATCATTAGGTTGTAGGATATCACCAATGTTGACTTTCATGTATGATGAAGAGGCATAAAATAAATTAGTAAAGGAATATATGAATAGTAAGGAATTGGATCAATTAAATAGTAAAAAAAAAAAGTCTAATGGTTCTATATACCAAAGTGCTCTGCACACGCTACATGTTTAATCGAGGCTAATTGTCTTTCGTTGATATCCACAAAAGAGAGGCAAAATCTGAATCTGAGATTTGTAATATACTCTACTGGCCATACCTGAAAAAAAGAAAAAAAATTCTCTAGAATATAGCTACATAAAAATCTCCAGTCTTACTTGAAGAAATAGTAAATACATGAAGGAAATTAGTGCATTAGGTAGACCCCCTAAGGAAGCATATTTGGGGTTTGTGAGAAGAAACTACTACATTTCCACATAAGGAAATGGAAAGAAAAGTAGCTCTGGGTCAGAAGCTTCAAGATCCAGCTAAAACTGGGTGAAACTTGTTGATTAAAGAGACTGGAAGTAGGACAAAGGTTAAACTTTACTTAGAATACACATGTTTAATAGACTCATGAATACTAGTTTCTCCACCACCCTGTGGGGTTAAGATGCCATTGCACGTATGAAGAAGGAGGGAGAAACATACCCAGAGGAACATGTGGAGGGCATTTTGGGAAGTCTGGGACATGTGCTGACTTCTACCAATGAAAGTCAGCCAAGAGGACCTTGCAGGCTGGGAACAGGGATATAAGGATTGCTCTCCCTTCTGTAGTGTGTGTGTGTGCTCATCTCAAGCTCCATACCCACTTCCAGCAGGAAGTATATTAAAGATTTCACTGTTTCACACATCCTGAGGCTGTCTAACTTACTGTGTCTATTTGGGCACCAGAGGTTATTTCCAACAGGATGGTAATGGAGAAGGAACACACAATGCTCCAGAAGGATAAAGCATGGATGGCTTGCTATACAACTTCTCCCCCAGTAATGAAAAGACATATCAAGGAGATCATGAATTCAGGAAATCTTAGGATAAAATAACTTGGTCTCCTTTAAATATAATTAATGCTTGCCCTCCAAGGATCTTATGACTCCAAGGATGCTATATTTTCTGACAGTTTCTTTATTCCCAAACCAGTAACTCTAACCATCAAGCAATATTGGGAAGCAAGATCTCCTGATTTGTCGATTGTACCACATGCCAAAGGACCCCTCTGAGTTTCCCTGGAAAACTTGTTATCTCCTCCCTTTGTGTGGGTGGATATTGACTAAGTAGCAGCTCACTCCCCTTTGGGGGTATGGCTTTCCATTGTTCAGCAACTCACTACCATTTTCCTCTTATGGATATGGCTTCTATTCAAACCTAGTGAGACAAATAGCTGCCCCAAGGAAAGGAAAAAATGCATGCTTCTTACTTGATCTAAGACTGGATATGCCATAAAATCACATTTGAAAAAGTCTAGGGCTTTGTATTTTAGATTCTTTTGCTGGGCTCTTACAAGTACAATGCTAGCCCACTGACTTTACCTTATAGCTCTATCCCAAGGTGCAGTCACCTCCTCATCTGTATCAAATATTTAATCTCTTTAAAGGAATTCTGCCTCTTCCTTTCATCTACACTCAAAAGCAAGAAGGGAAATTTAAAATATAACTTAGATTTTTTTTTTCTTGTTGGTCATTTCTTTTTTTTATTGTAGTTTAATAAAATCTGAATTGGAAGTGATGGATAAGAAGCAAAGTTAGTCACCAAAGTTACTTTAACTAATACCTAGAAAGCCTTCAAGTATCTTTGCTAGAAAGTTAAAGGAGTCAAAGAATTATTCCTGACCTTCCAGCAGGGTCTCACTGCCGCTATGCTACTCCTTTCTGTTTTTGATCCTTTCAGGATTTTCCTACACATGGTATAGGAATTCTGGATGCTCAGAAACATCCTCATGGTTTACCTTTGAGCTTCCTTTCCCAACCATATTTTGTGGGGATCTATGTGCTGGTAGTGGCTTCTTTCTCCACCCCACTTCACTTCTTTACTGAGTCTCCTACTCAAATTCTCCCCAAATTTGACATAAGGGTTAGCCCTAGGGGTCTGGGTCACTGCCTATGCATCTGGTCAGTTCCTATTTAAAACATTTCTGTCTATTGTGGGCATGACCAGAACTTGGTTATGATCCAATGCACTCTGCTTTTTACATTATTTTAAGAGCAGCAAATTTTATATCCCAATTCTTATTCTTTTTATGCCTTATCAGGCCCACAGTGATCTCTCTCCCACCTTGGGATGTACAGCACATATACTCCCACCTCTTTTCCTATAGTCCATTGGTCTGGTACTGGCTGTACATTGCTTTTTACTGTTAGCTGTCTTTTACTATGTCTGCTGTATCACCTCTAACAAACCCTGAACTCTAAAAAGACAAAGGTCAGAACATATACTTGTTTGTCTCCCCCCACAGCTCCCAGGTTTGCCAAGCACTTGGACATTAGAGTTCAATAAATGTTGACTGATTGATAGTACACTTCAGTGGCTCTTTTTCCTTATAAAAAAAAATAAAGTTCATGAACAGGGAACCCTAGTGTAGTAGGATCTATGGATAGCTAGCTTTTGGTGAGTTAATGTCCGCACCCTACATTTTAGCAGAGTGTAATGAAGGATGGGATCCTTTAAAATGCCATCTTTTTTTTCTCTACATTGTTTTGCTTGTTATTGGATTTATTCTATCTTTTTATTATTTTAAAAAATTGAAGCCCTGTTGACGATTATTCCTTTTACATCATTCTTTTGTCAGCTCGCTATCAACATACCACAGCCCAACACAAACTATGAATATCAATGGCTATTTTTTGGGGGGAAAGATTTTTAATTTTCCACATAAAATATTGAGAGTTTCCACCCATATCACAATTAATGTAATCACAATTACATTAATCTCGAAAGAATAAATTAAGTGTAAGATAGGTGGGAATCAATCCTTAATTTATTCAAAAGAAACATAGAGACTTTTGGTTATTGAATGAAAACAAATGATGCCATGGAAAAATGAACTGAAAATTAATTGACAACTAAATAATCTAATCCTAAATAATGAATGTGTCAAACAACAAATCATAGAAATAATCAGTAATTTCATCAAAGAGAATGACAATAATGAGACAACATAGCAAACTTTATGGAATGCGGCCAAATAAATTCTTAGGGAAAATTTTATATTTCTAAATGCTTATGTGAATAAAATAGAGAAAGAGGAGATCAGTGAATTGGGTATGCAACTAAAAAGACTGAAAAAAAACAAATTAAAAATCTCCAATTAAATAACAAATTAGATATTCTGAAAGTCAAAGGAGAGATTAATAAAATTGGAAGTGAGAAAAACTATTGAACTAATAAAAAAACTAAAAGCTAGTTGTATGAGAAAAAAACAATAACATAGATAAACCTTTGGTTAATTTGATTTAAAAAAAAAAGAAATAAGAAAACCAAATTACCAGTATCAAAATGAAAAGTGTGAAATCACCCGCAATGATGAGGAAATTAAAATAATTATTAGGAGCTATTTTGCCCAACTTTATGCCAATAAATTTGACAACCTATGTGAAATGGATAAATATCTACAAAAATATAAATTGCTTAGATTAACAGAAGAGGAAATAAAATAAATAACCCCACTACAGAAAAAAAAAATTTGAACAAACCATCAATGAACTCCCTAAGAAAAAATCTCCAGGGATGGATGGATTTAGAAGTGAATTTTACCAAACATTTAAAGAAAAATTAATTCCAATATTATATAAACTATTCAGCAAAATAGGTGAAGGAGTCTTACCAAATTCCTTTTATGACACAAATATGGTGCTGATACCTAAACCAGGAAGAGCCAAAACAGAGAAAGAAAATGATAGACCAATTTCCCTAATGAATATTGATGCAAATTTTAAGATAAAATATTGTCAAAGAGATTACAGCAATTTATCATGAGGATAATACACTATGACCAGGTGGGATTTATGCCAGGAATGCAAAGCTGGTTCAATATTAGGAAAATTATCAGCATAATTGATCATATCAATAACAAAAGTAACAGAAATCATGACAATGTGCAGAAAAAGCTTTTGACAAAATACAGCACCCATTCCTATTAAAAACACTAGAGAGCATAGGAATAAATGGAGTTTTCCTTAAAATGATAAGTAGAATCTATCTAAAACTATCAGAAAGCATTAATGTAATGGGCATAAGCTACAAGCTTCCCCAATAAGATCAGGGGTGAAACAAGGATGCCCATTATCACCACTATTATTCAATATTGTACTAGAAATGTTAGCTTTCACAATAAGAGAAAAAAATGGAAGGAATTTGAATAGGCAATAAGGAAACAAAATGATCATTCTTTGCAGATGATATGATGGTATACTTAGAGAACCCTAGAGAATCAATTAAAAAAAAGAACACTTAAAATAATTAACATCTTTAGCAAAGTTGCTGGATATAAAATAAACCAAAATAAATCATCAGCATTTCTATATATTACCAACAAAGCCCACCAGCAAGAGATAGAAAAATGCCATTTAAAATAACTGTAGATGATATAAAATATTTTGGAGCCTACCTGCCAAGACAAATGCAGCAACTATATGAACACAATTTCAAAATACTTTTTATGCAAATAAAGTCAGATCTAAACAATTGGGAAAAAGTATCAATTGCTCACAGGTAGGCCAAGACAACATAATAAAAAATGACAATTCTGCCTAATTCTACCTAAATTAATTTACTTATAATTAATTAAATTATTCAATGCTATACCAATCAAACAACCAAAAATTATTTTATAGAGCTAGAAAAAATAATAACAAAATTCATCGGGAAGGACAAAGGTCAAGAATATTAAGGGAATTAATGAAAAAAAAAAAAGAAGAGGGTGGTCTAGCCATACCAGATCTTAAACTATATTATAAAGCAGCAATCATCAAAACTATTTGGTTCTGGCTAAGAAATAGAGTGGTAGATGAGTGGAATAGGTTAGGTAGACAAGACTCAGTAGTAAATGACTATAGTAATCTACTGTTCAATAAATGTAAAGACTCCAGCTTCTTGGATAAGACACTATTTGACAAAAAACTTTTGGTAAAACTGGAAAATAATATGGCAGAAACTAGGCTTAAACCAACATCTCACACTATACCAAGATAAGGTACAAATGGGTACATAATTTAGACATAAAGGTTGATACCATCAGCAACTTTGGAGAGCAAGGAACAGTTTCCACCTGTTAGATCTATGGAGAAGGAAATAACTTATGACCAAACAAGAGAAAACATTATGAAATACAAAATGGATAATTTTATTACATTACATTAAAAAGGTTTTGCACAAACAAAACTAATGCAACAAAAATTAGAAGGGAAGCAGAAAGCTGGGAAATATTTTTTTACTAGAAGTGTTTCTGATAAAGGCCTCATTTCTTAAATATATAGATAACTGAGTCAAATTTATAAGAATAAAAGTCATTCCCCAATTGATAAATGGTCAAAGGATATGAACAGGCAGTTTTCAGCTGAGGAAAAATGACTACTATCTGTAGTCATGTGAAAAAATGTTCTAAATCACAATTGATTAGAGAAATGCAAATTAAACCAACTCTGAGGTATCACCTCACACCTATCAGATTGGCTAATACGACAGAAAAGGAAAATGCTAAATGTTGGCGATGTGGGAATATTGGGACACTAACGCATTGTTGGTAGAGTTGTGAACTGATCCAACCTTTCTGGAGAACTATTTAGAACTATGCCCAAAGGGCTATAAAATTGTGCATGCCCTTTGATCCAACAATACCACTACAAGCTCTGTATCCCAAAGAGATCATAAAAAATGGAAAAGGACCAACATGTACAAAAATATTTATAGTAGCTCTTTTTGCGGTAGCAAAGAATTGGAAATTGAAGGGATGCCCATGAATTAAGGAATGGCTAAACAAATTGTGGCATATGAATGGAATGGAATACTATAGTGCTATAAAGAAATGAAAAGCAGGGCAGCTAGGTGGCACAGTGGATAGAGCACTGGCCCTGGATTCAGGAGGACCTGAGTTCAAATCCAGCCTTAGACACATAACACTTACTAGCTGTGTGATCCTGGGCAAGTCGCTTAACTCCATTGCCGAAAGAAAGAAAGAAAGAAAGAAAGAAAGAAAGAAAGAAAGAAAGAA
>NW_020954623.1:4019982-4031297 GCF_900497805.2 Vombatus ursinus | reverse complement strand
GAAAGAAAGAAAGAAAGAAAGAAAGAAAGAAAGAAAGAAAGAAAGAAAGAAAGAAAGAAAAAGAAATGAGGAGTACGTGGATTTCAGAAAAAAACTGGAAAGATTTACATGAAGTGATGCTGAGTCAAGTGAGCAGAATAAAAAGAACAATGTACACAGTGACAGTAACATTGTGTGATGACCAACTATGACTTAACTCTTCTCAGAAATACAATGAACCAAGGCAATTCCAAAAGACTCATGCTGGATAATGTTATCCACATCCAGAGAAAGAACTGTGGAGTCTTAATGCATATCAAACCATACTGTTTTTATTTTTTTTGTTTAGTTTTTTCGTGACTTTTCCCTTATGTTTTGTTTTCTTCTTTCACAACATGACTACTATGGAAATATTTTTTAACATGATTGCACACATATAACCTATATGAGATTGCTTGCCACCTTGCGGAAGGGAAATGAGAGGGTGGGGGAAAAATTGGGAACTCAAAATCTTATAAAAATGAATGTTGAAAATTTAAAAAAAAGAATCATTCATTCCTGAAATAAGCCAGTTCTGGGGTGTTCCAATACAAAGATAAAGCATTTCTGAGAGGGAATTAGGGAATTGCCTTTGATGAGGATGTAGGAATGGGGGGTGGGAAAGAATTTCTCCCCCACACTCCCATTGACTAGGTAGCCACCGTGTAAATTTCACAAAGTTAGAAAATTTGGAGTTCCCACTGGTATTAGTATCAGTGTCTACCAGATCCAGTAGCAATGTCCCCAGAATTCCACTAGACTGATGGCAGCATCTGCCTCAGGAGCTTAGAGAGAGATGCAGCAGAGTAAGTCTAAACACACTGAGGAAAGATGCCTTTGAAACTCTACACAGCAGAGAACAACAACTATGACTTCATGAGATAGCCATAGAGAAAGAAAAGAATTTCAAGTAACCAGCAGCTGTTCATTTATTGTTTGGTCACATGTGCATTCTATGTTTAAGTCTACTCTCCCCTGGAACCTTGTGGATAAAAAGGGAGAATGCAGCTCTCCAGTTTGGAGAGATATCTCTTTAACAACTATTCTTAATTATAAATAAATGCCTTTTCTAAAAACAAATTTTGTTTGGCTGATAATCAATGGAGAGTACACCAGAAGGGGCTTGTAAACAACAGTATTAAAAACAACAAAAACAACTAGCTTCTAAAGGCCACTCCTAGAACCTTGAGGGAGAGTAGAAATTAGCTGCCCTCTGGGGACCCAGCATACCAATACAAGTGAGAGGTTGAGATGCAGCTCTGGAGGGGATGATACACACAGAAATATTTTTTTGATAAAGGTCCTTTGATCCAATCTAAATTATAGTTTTAAAATTCATAGGAATATGTTATTTTAGGCAGGTGCTAATCTAGTCAGATTTTACTCTCTGCTATATTTCACTGTGTGTCAACCCTGAAAATATTCTTGTCTGATATGGAGTCATTCTATCTAACAAAATGATTAATTTCATGATAGTACAGACTGTTGATATTGCACAGGGATAACAAGGGAGCTTTGTGGGTCTCATTTTCTAGAGATTTTTAAAGAAAGAAAGAAATTATGATCTCATCTTGAATACCTGACTTCTTATTTGCCTTAAATCAATAAATAATTCTTTATTAAGTGCCTACTGTGTGCCACAGATGGTGCTAAGCATTCAGGGTACAAAAAGAAGCAAAAGGTGGTCTCTACCCTCAAGGAGCTCAGAGTTTGATAGTTGAGAGCTAACATTTATAAAGCACCTATTATGTGCCAGGCAGTGTGCTAAGTGCTTTCCAATTATTAACTCATTTGATCCTTATAACAACCCTGGGAGGGAAGTGTTATGTTTCCCATTTTACAGCTAAGGAAACTGAGGCAAACAAAGGTTTAGTGACTTTCATAGGGTAATATAGCTAGGAAGTGTCTGAGATGGGATTTGAACTCCCATCCTCCTGACTGCAGGCGCAGCACTTTATTCCTTGTGCCATTGGCACAATCGCATTGTAGATCTACTATTCCTAGGCTTCAGTTATTGCTAATATTAGAAAGTAGTTGGTGTGGATTATCTCCAGCCACAGAGAAATTAAAAATTTTTGACTTTAAAATGGGTGGGTGTACATACACACACACAGACATACATGCACAATCATACATACATACATACATATATGCATTCATATATACAGGTGTGCAAATATAAGATATATGATTATATGTTTATGCTGAAAATACTTATGGTCCTGGAGAGGATGACGACGTAGTGTATGCATAGAACACTCTGATTTCTAAACCATTTTTTCAAAAGAAAACCTACTTTATTGAGTATGTAGTATGAGAATTATTATGCTTTTACAGATGAGGAAATGGAGTGTCAGAGATAACATACGTTGCCTTTCCCCAGGACCTCAGGGCAGATACTCTTTGACATAGATGCTACAGCTTGCTTCTTCCTACTTTGTGCTCAGCACTCTTTCAACCAATCCATCTTTCCTGGCCTGTTGGATCTGCTTAGGGTATGTAAAAATGAGTTAGTATTCCCCACACAGGACCATATAGGTGTTGTTTATTAAGAGTAGCAGGAAGGGCATTTTGGCTGAGTTGTAGAGAGTGGAAAGTAGACTAAAGCATAGGAATGCTGGGATAATAAATTGTAGCCAGATTGTGAATGGCATCACATGCCAGACAGAGAAGTTGATATTTGGCCCTAGAGGTAGCAGGGTGCTGCTGGAGTGCAATGAATAGTGGAATTAACTGGTCAGACCTGTATTTCAGGACAATCATTTTTGTAGGTGCACTATGGATTGAATAGAGAAGAAGCTCATGAGTCAAGGAGACCAATTAACAGGTTATTTTAATAGTATAGGCAAGAGGTTGAAGGAATTGTAGGAACTGCGTAAGCCACACTGACTATTCAATTAGGGGTCTAGTCCAATTTCTGTCTTGTGAGGAAATTTCTTTCAATTATGGGGATTGTGAATAAACGTTATTGTGTTGTTTGAATCTAGTCCTATGAGGCTGGGTGACTGGTTCACCTCTACCTGCTGTTTAGAGACCCTTAACTAAGGACCTGGGTTATGCTGACCAGAAACCTAGTCAGATCCAAAGATTGATGCAAGGAGTTTTCTCACAATTGTACATCTCAAGGAATCTATATGTCTTATCTGAAAACTGGCCTTGTACTGATCAGTTATTGCTTCCATCTTCTTTTGATTGAATACAGACACTTGGAAGGAGAGGGATACCTCTTTTTCTGATTTCAGGAAACTGTATCTGTTTGCTCTTCCCCTCTCAACTCAGAAAGTCCTTCATCTTTCCTCCAATTAGAAACCAGATTACTTAATTCTCCATCCTGTTTTGTATCCTGCTTATTGTTATATTTTAATGTATAAAAATTTGTCCTCCCCCTACCCCTGCCCCATATTCAGAGTCCAGTGCCAAGCTGAGGATGACTGGTCCGAATTTGTTATGCAATTAGCATGTATTGCTTAATAAATCAATATGTTTGGAAGCTCAAATCTTTATTTCCTCAGTTATTTCAGATTCCACCCAACACAAGATGCTGGTGCTCTTAACGAGTACATGCGTGAGTAGAGCAGAGTAGTGTATGTGCAAGTAGAGAGCCACACAAAGGTATGAAAGATGTTGTGAAAGCAGGAATGACAAAATTGGGCAACATATGGGGTGAATGAGAATGCTAAGTCGAGGTTGGCAACCTGGGTGACAGAGAGGACGGTGGCGATCTCAACAGAAATAGGGAAGTTCAGAAGAGAGAATGATTTGTAGAAAATAGGATTATCTTTATCTTAGACATGTTAAGTTTGAGAAGCCTACACAACCTACAGTTCAAAATGTCTAGTAGGAAGCTGGTGATACAGAATTGGAGCTCAGGAGACGCACTGTGTGACTGGTGTCTGACTCTGAGACTGTCTGCATTTCATCCTGTTTGTACATAGCTGTTGTCATATTGTCTCCCTCTGTAGATTGAAACCATGGTTATTTTTGTCATTCTTTGTGTCCCTTAGAGTTCATTCCGGTATCTGGTCCATATTTGGCACTTAATTTATGCTTGTTGATTTGACGTGACTTGACAAGATATATGTATGTTGAATAGAGATGATAATGAAAGCTCATGTGAATTGAATAGACCATCAGGAGAATGTAGAGAGAGAAGAGGGATCAGGTTGAACCTTGAGGGATAAGCCCAATTACAGGATAAGATAAGTATAATTATCTGACAACAGAGACTAGAAAGAGTCATGTGAGGAGGAGGAGAAAAAAACAAGAGAGTAATGTCTTGAAAAATCATCGACTTTGGTGATTAATATATTATTATTAGCTTTGGAGAGAGAAAATTAAGAAAGAGGCCTAGAATAAAAACACTGCATTGAAAATGTACATATCAAAAATTAAGATTTGGTTAATCAGGATGCCCAACATAACATAAATTAATGTGTTTTCCCACCAAAAAGACAAGTCTGACTTCTACATTTCTTTTGTCTCTCACCATGACTTTATACTCTCATTTTAAAATGTACAAATAAAATATTAAATTGGCTTTAACTGAGTCAGCTGTCATAATAAATTTGATATTTTACTAAGACTGCAGTTGTGCCCAACTGTCCTTCCTATCAACATCTCTTTATTGACCTCAATCTAATGAGATGATTTGGATGATTAAATGTCAAATAGGAACTTAATAATGCCCAGAGTATGGAAACAAAATCTAGAAATTCAAGAATTGCTTTAAATTCATTGTTTTTGTCAGAAAAGGAACCATTTGGGGAAAGGGGAAAAAAGTATTTTTCCTTCCATTGTAGGTGCTTCACAAAAGGAAAAGAAGTATTTTAATAGATATGTGATCTCACCAGTTTAGTCATTCCTCAAAGGTTATAAACTGCAACCCATGCTTGCGTGCCCAGTCTTGCTGACTAAGCTGCCACATAGAGTGGTTCTACCAAACCTCTGGGCACCTACATTCCTAAATTTCTCTTGATGTCACAATTACATCAGTATAGATTTTATGGCAGAAAGGTAAACAAGGTTGGGTCACAATGAAAGAGGAGGAGAGCAGGTGGATTGCCATCAGAATAATATGAAACTCCTTCGATGATCCCAACCCTTGCTCAGAAACAAAAAGTCATCCTTTTAATAAGTAGGCTGTGTACAGTTGTGAGACCTAGGATGAAATGAGCTACAAAGAATTGAGAAAGAGTTTCATAAAAATCAACGGAGTGATATATGGTGAATGAGTATAGGCTTGTGACATATGCATACATCAATCATCATTTCTTAATCACCTACAGTGTTCCAGATACATATCACCAATGAGGAAATTTGAAGAAAAGGAGTAAAATATATCATCAGGAAAATGTATGATAGCTAAGAAAGATGGGATGGTTACATTGTGAGGGCTAGCATTGAAGAGAGGGTAGGCCAAGTGCTCCACTAAGATCCTTGCCAAATGTATTTAAATTTTATAAAATATGCATTTGGTACAAATGAGTAAGGCTTAGCAATCTTTTAATTTTTTTTCACTTATAAATAGTGGCAGTTTAGGTAGAATTTGTCAATAGAATCATAGTGTAACATGAATGTGTCAGTTGACTCATCCAGACTAGAAATATAGTTTATGGATATGGCATCGAACATGGTATCCATATCCTTTTTCTATCACTCTCTGGTCAGAGTGCTCATGTAAGCTATACTCATACTGGCAGGTCTAGCATAATATTCCAGAAGGGGTAGAGGATGTTGGCTTGCCATGGCTACCATGCTTCTACCATTCACTTATAAAGTTGTAAGGGTGACCCTAGTGTTGAGGGGATAGACCTATCACTCACCATTGTTATCTGCTGAGTCCCCACTGGTAGGGTTTCCATTTACACAAAGTAGTCACAATGATTCTATTTTAAATGTGAAACACTAAACAAGAAGGCAAATAGGATATTAATGATCATATTAACTCAATCGGTGTCAGAAGTAGAAATTGTCACAACATTTTATCAATAGAGAACAAAAGCAAGAATACTTATTTACTCACTATAAGGTAGAAGGCAAAATCAAGTATAAATAAAATAATAGTCTGCCTATTAAGCTAGGTCATATTCTTCCACCAATTGGGGATGGAAAGAAAGGCAAAAGCGAGTTCCTGCTCTCGAGATCACAGTCAAAGCAGGGGTGCGGGGAGGGAACAATGTGAAAACAATTATGGAAAAATGAGATATAAAGAGAATAAATTGGAGATAATAAACAGAAGAAAGGAACTAGCATTAATGAAAAGCAGGAAAAACTTTTCATAGAAGGTGAGGTTTTAGATGGGATTTGAAAGAAGCCAAGAAATCCAGGAGGTAGAGATGAGGAAGATGTGGGCAACAGGCAAAGTGCTTGGATTCTAGAGATGAAATATCTTGTGCTAAGAATATTAAGGTGGCCATGGTTAGCACATTGCAGAGTACATGAGGGAGGGAGTGTAGGAGTAAGATACAAGAAGACTGGAAAAGTAGGAGGAGTCCAGGTTGTAAAAGTCTTTGAATGCCAAATAGAGGATTTTATATTCAATCTTCAAAGTGATAGGGAGTCTCTGGTTTTTATTGAATAAAAGAAAGCAGGATAAATCTAGAAAATAATGAATAGCTCAGTTTCATTAGAATTTAATGTATGGCACAAAGATTCCTATGATATCAGATTAGAAAGTTGGATTGAAGCCTGTGAGTGGAGAAATTTAAATGAAGACTAAAGAGTAATTTTTGCACTTTCATTCTAGTGAGGAACTATCTACAATGACACCAAGATGGTATGCTATTTTCTGCTCTGTTTTCCTTTTCTGGGTCTACAAGGCACAGCAATGTGCTCTGTCTAAGGCAATATGGGGAAATAAGAAAAGTAATCCAGGATCTATAAGTGAGAATTTAGACCTTGAGCTAAAGTCTGAAAAGTGCTTTACCTTAAAATACTCCAGTCATGTCAACCACCACCATCATTCACTCATTCTTCTCATCTTTTTCAATGGGGTCATGCAAATTTTCATACTATGTACCTGAAATTCCTTTATTCTTACTGTCTGTAGACTTTTATACTGGTAGATAAAATATCTGCCTTCTGTAGCTGGCAAAAAGCACCAAAATGTCAGCTCATCTATAATCTCTCTGAAAGCATCCTCAGTACAACTCCAGGAGCAGACAGGATGATGGGGATGATGTGCAACTCATGTCCCCACATATTTATCTCCCCTGCAAGGGCTCTATGTATCAAAAGCATTTGGTTGCACACAGCTTGGGGATTATGAGCATTTGGTATGGTGACAATTATTGAAAATGTACTTAAGTTTTTATAGGCCAGTGTTATATCTGGGCAATTGTCAGCAACAATTTTGTTGGTTATAATCATCTGGTTCCTAAAACAGATAATTTGTTGAATTCTGAAAGATATCATCAGAGATACATATTGTAACATAGGAATTTGTTGTCTGCCAGTTTATGAAAGATCATGAGCTGCTGATGTGTAATTCTAGCCCTCCAGTTGTGGATTGTTAGGTTTTCAGTGGGTTTCATTGTTTATATGGGCACGTGGAAGCTAAGAGGGAGGACAGGATAGCCACTTACTGCCAGAGTGCATCCAGAGATTCAGAGTAGTTCTTCCTTCGGTCCCCAATAGGAAGAAAAAGTGCAAAAAGAGACAAAGAAGTGTGCGTGTGTGTGCATGTGTGTGTGTGTGTGTAAATCTTTTTGTATGAGAATGTGGGGGTGGAGTGACAAAGGAGTTGGCTGAATGTTCCCTAAGTTTCCTTCTAATTCTAGAATTATCTAGTGCTAGGAAGAGTGCAAAAGAGCCTCCCCCAATCCATCTTTCTCTCTGTGTCTCTCTGGGTCTCTGTCTCTTTCTGTCTCTCTCTGTGTCTGTCTTTGTCTCTCTGTCTCTATCTCTCTCTGTCTGCTTCTCTAAGGTTACACAATTCTATTAGGAAGGTCTCTACCTCATACACTTACGGAACTGAAAAAGAAGTGAGAAGAAAGGAATGACCAATTCTTTAGCTCCCATTATATGCCCAAATGAGATATCATGTCATTGATCTTCATAACAACACTGTGAGGTAGGTGCTCTTATGATCTTCATTTTAGAGATAAAGAAACTGGGGGAGACAGAGGGTATATTACTGGTTCAGGGTCATGCAGTGAGCATCAGAAACTCAATTTGAGCTCCGGCCTTTCTGATTTCAGATCCAGCACATTAGTCATTGTGCCACCTAGCTGCTTCTGAAAGGGGGGTGGGTGGATACGGAGGAAATATAGGCTTCATGATTTCCCTAAATCTTACTTCACCTTGATCAGTTTTACTGTGGTTTACTTGTGGTTCTCTCGAGCTCCTTGCACTGCACCTTCTCTGATGTGGGCACACCATGCTGGGTGGTCCTGTGCCAGTGTCTCCCATGTCACCCAATCGATTCCAAAGTTCCCAAGAGAGACCTTGAGAGTATCCTCATATTGCTTCTTCTGACCACCTTGTGAATGCTTGCCCTGTGTGAGTTCTCCCTAAAACAGTCTTTCTGGCAAGCGTACATTTTGAATTCGAACAATGTGGCCAGCCTATCAGAGTTGCACTCTCTGAAGCAGAGTTTGACTTGTTGGCAATTTAGTTCTAGAAAGGACCTCAGTGTCTGTTATCTTATCCCGCCAGATGATCTTCAGAATCTTCCTAAGACAATTCAAATGGAGGCCATTCGGTTTTTTGGCACAGCACTGGTAGACTGTGCAGGTTTCACAGACATACAACAATGAGGTCAGCACAATGGATCTGTAGACCTTCAGTCTGGTAGTCAGTCTAATAGCTCTTCTCTCCCATACTTTCCTTCAGAGCCTCCCAAACACTAAGCTAGCTCTGGCAATGCATGCATCAACCTCAATATCAATGTGTACATTCCTGGAAAGTACACTGCCAAGGTAAATGAACTTATCCACAGCATTCCAAACTTCTCCATTTGCTGTAACCAATGGTTCCACATACGGATGGTGAGATGGTGGCTGATGGAGCACCTGTGTTTTCTTGGTGTTAATTGTCAGGCCAAAATTAGCACAAGCAGCAGAGAATCAATCCATACTTTGTTGCATCTCAGTTTCAGAGGTTGCACTGGGTGCACAGCCACAGAGTAAGAGCTACCAGATGCGCATTCCTTACCCATCTGGCTCAGCTCTGTATTCAATATAAAAACTAATCAAACCTCCTTTCTAGAAATAAACACAAGAATGGCACCACTGGACTGAACTAGACTGATAATCTTCTGCTCTTATGGGACTGGGAGGATATTAGGCTATTTCCTTTGAGGTCATGGAAGCTAAGAACAGTGGCTGATAAAGGACTTTCCTGATGTCAGAATGCTTGTTATTTTATGTAAAATGTTTTTTCTTTAATATGACATTTAATTGATTTGTTTAGCAACAGCTTGATCAAAGAGGAAATGAAGTCTTGGGGTACGAACCAGACAAAGGAAGCTGTCAAGACACCATGCCACCAACAACTTCTTCAAACCTCCTAATATCTGGTTCACTCTACCATCTACCTCAGGCCTCAGTGTCCTCCGGTCTTGCTTCTTGAGCTTGAAGTCTCCTTGGCTCTCCTCTCATCCCAAGCCCCAGTGTGATAAGTGGGTAAGCTGGGGCACTGACACAAGGTCAGACTAAGAGGAAGGAGCAGAGATGGAATGTGAGCACATTTTTCAGGGGACTGGGGCAGGGCCAGGGCCAGGGCCAGGGCCAGGGGTGGGAGGATTTGTTGTAATGACTTCGGGAAAGGTGAAAAATGAAAAAGTAAGACAGAAAGTCACTGTGCCAGGAGTTACTCATGAGGGGACACTTAAGTGTATGTAGGAACCCAAGCAACCTCCTCACAGTGGAAAGGAAGGAACCCCAATCCTGGGGTCAGGAACATGGCTTCCAGTCTTGCTGCTGCCCTGTGTGACCATAGCTCCTTGGGCTAAAGATTCTTGGTTTCTGTTAGGTTGGAATCTGCCTCTGGCACTTGTTTTCTATGGATAAATCACTTAGTCTTCCTCAGTTTCCCCATCTGTAAAAAGAGGGGTTTGGATTAGATGGACTCTGAGGTCCCTTTAACTCCATGATCCTAACATCACAAGAGGACCCTTGGGACACTTGTAATTGGATTCTGGTGACCACAGTTTGGAAAACCACTGGCATGGGTCTGACTCCCAGTCAAGGGCCATCTCCTTTGTAAGACTCATTTAAACTATGGTGCAGGGATGCATGTTTATGTGCATTATTTGACTCCGAAACTCAATATAGATAGGAAAAAGAAGCAACCTCAAGTATCTCCAAGTCAGCAACATGGAGGAGATGGTCTTTCAGACTGGGAGCCTGCATTAAGTGAGGATATACTGGATGAACTTAATGTAAATAATTTTTAAAACACCAGCTCAAAATGGAAGAAAAATGAATGAGTATAATTCCTGGAACTGAGTTTCTTTATGAGTTTGGATATGTTTGCAGTCAGTATTTTACAATAATTTTAGGATGGACCTCCATATGAGAACCTTTATATTCATCTGCTTATGAAGCAATTAGTTGGGGGTTGAGGTGGGGGGAATCTAGTATGATATTTGACTTTGAAAAGAACACAGAGCAACGTCATAATACAAGGTTTGATTTATCTTTGTTTTTACATTTTTTCTCCTCTCTATATATGTTATACTGGCATTGGCAAGTGATAAAGACTTCAGGAAAGTTTTGACTGCTTAAGGATTCTACCACACAAGGAATATGAACCTATTCCAGGAGGTCCATGAAGTAAGACATGAATCCTCTGGCTTCAGAAGTTTGAATGGGTAAAGAATTGAGTTTTATATGAATATATGCAATCTGGATGCAAGTGATAAGCCTGGCTCATGAATAACATTACCCTAAAATTCCAATATGAGACTCTTATCTTTTTCTGCTTTTACCACAAAGATTTAAAAATAGATAATGTGGCATTTCAAGACACTGCTAATTGTTATTTTAGAGATAAATGGTCCTAACATTTCCATTTCTGCTTCATTTTTCCTGGCCCTGTTTATTTGTCTCAATCTTTTCCCTCCCAAATCCTATACAAGCCTTTCACTTAAGCTGCCTACTTTTCGACAGCATTCTCTTGGTGCCATAGACATTGGACATCAGCCAAGGGAGTGTTACATATTCTTGGTAAAATCAGGTGAAATGGACACCTACTTCAATGTTTAAATGACTCTCTCTCTCTCTGTCTCTCTCTCTCTCTCTCTCTCTGTCTCTCTCTCTCTCTCTCTCTCTCTCTCTCTCTCTCTCTCTCTCTCT
>NW_020954623.1:4008641-4019972 GCF_900497805.2 Vombatus ursinus | reverse complement strand
CTCTCTCTCTCTCTCTCTCTCTCTCTCTCTCTCTCTCTCTCTCTCTCCTTTTTCCCACTCCCTCTCCCTCTGTCTGGCTCTGGTTCTCTCCCCTCTCTGCATGTGTCTCTGTCTCCCTACATCTATCTCCCCCCCTTTCTCTCCCTCTGTCTCTCTCAATAAATAAACATCCATTAAACTGTGCCCAAAGGCCTATAAAAACGGGCATGCTCTTTGACCCAGCAATAGCACTTCTAGGGCTGTATCCTAAAGAAATCAGAAAAATGGGAAAAGGACCCACATGTACAACAAATATTTGTAGCAGCTCTTTTCATGGTGGCAAAGAATTGGAAATTGAGGGGATGCCCATCGATTGGAGAATGGCTGAACAAGTGTATGAATGTAATGGAATACTATTGTGCTATAAGAAATGATGAGCAGGCAGTCTTCAGAAAAACCTGGAAAGACATGTATGGACTGATGCTGAGTGAAGTGAGCAGAATCAGGAGAACGTTGTACACAGTAACAGCCATGTTGTGCGATGACTAAATTTGATAGACCCATCTTTTCTCAGTAATGAATGATCTAAGCCTTCTCCAAAAGTCTCATGATTGGAAAATGCTATCCACATCCAGAAAAAGAACTGTGGAGTCTGAATGCAGATTGAAGCATACTATTTGCTCCTTTTTTCCATTTTTTGTTTCCTCTTTCTGGTGTTTCCTCCTATTGGTTCTAATTCTTCCTTACATCACTAATGTGAAAATATGTTTAATAGGAATGTATATCCATAGCCTATATCAGATTACATGCCATCTTGGAGAGGGAGGGGGGAGGGAAGGGGAGAAAAATTAAAATTCAAAAGCTTATGGAAATGATTGTTGAAAACTAAAAATAAATTAATTAAAAGAAATAAAATAAACATCCATTAAATGCTACTACATGCCAGATATTTCACTAAGCTCTGGTTAGGGTCTTCTGTTCAGCATCATGTCTACACCCAGCTTAGGAGGAACAGAGAACCATCCTGAAAATTTTAAGAAGAAAAAAGAGTTGAATCAATGTAAAACTCAAGGTGATAAATCACCACTTAGGGGAACAGTTTCTGGGGAAGGCTTGAGGTAATCATTGAAAAGAGATCAGGATTTGGAGGCAGTACAGTTGAGTTTGTATCCCAGCTCTGGACAAGACACATCTTCTTCCATCTCACTTTCTTACTTGGCAAACCTGGAGCATAGGATTCCAAGAGAATGCCACCTTGTCCTCGTCTTTGATTTGCCAGAGTCCCAGAAATCATTCAAGGTTCCCAGTGCACTAAGCAACAGTTGCAGGAGTCAGCACAGGCTCTTGTACTCTAAAGGGATGCTCTTCCTCAAAGCCAGCCCCAGTGGCTCTCAGAAGTCTCTTAGAGAGCCATCGATACCACAGATTTGGTAGTAGGTGACACAAGGCTTCCCTTTCCTTTTTGCCTTTACATTCACCATCTCCTTTCCCCTCCCTGGGCACTGAGGGACAGACAGCTTATTTCAGCCTTGATGAACTAACTCTCTGTAGGCAATAGGAAACATGCGGGCATCATAGCAGAGCCCTTGACCAGAAATCTAGTCTGTCTACTTCATTAAACAGCTTAATACCAGGAATTAAAATGGGTCATTTCTCATTAAGTTTTTATGACTGCTTTAAACATCCTTCACACTTCAAAGTAAACATAGACCTCATCCACTGATACTGCTTAGCTCCAGAGGGAAGATCATTTGCTCAACTTTAAATGGGATTTTTAACCAGAAATGGGTAAACTAAGAAGTCACCAAATTGGTCAGGGAAAAGTTGAAATGAATTTTTTCATCTCAGTTCTTTGATTTGTCACAGGAAATTAACAAACAAAACCAGAAAAAAGAAAGACTCAGTGTTGTGCTCTATATCATATTTGTGCTTTTCACATTGAGAGAGGAAAATGGCCCTTTATCTATGAGGAGGACAGAGAGAGAAGCTACAAGGGGCATAAAAGATGGGTGGGGGTGGGGGTCGGTACACCCAAGTCTAAATCCTGCCTCAAACAATTACTGCATGACTCTAGGTGAGTCACCAAATCTGTCTGCCTCAGTTTCTTTCTCTTAAAAATGAGGGAGTTGGTACTACACCAGGTCCCTTAAATGAATGAATCAATGAAAAGCATGGGGAATCATTCAGCTTTTGTTTGAAGACCTCCAGTGAAAGGAAATCCATCACTGGTAGAAGCAATCCCTTCCATGTTAGGATATTATCTCTGAAGATTGGGAACATGGGACTTTTTAGCAAGTAGAAAAAACGGCCTCCCTGTCACTTTTAACCTCCCCCCAACCCCAGCCAGAGTTAATAGTACTCTTCATCTAGAACTGGGAGTGGACACAGAAAGGCTATGTGGAACTGAGGCCTAGGCTGCTGAAGGCCCAAGATGCCATAGCAGAAGTGGGAAAGGCAGTGTGTAAACCCAGGTCCTCTGAGTCCAGGCCAAAATACTGCCTTCAATTTCTTTTTTCTGTGTAGTTCCCACCCAGCAAGAAGGTAAATGCCTTGAAGGAAAGGGCTGCCTTCTTTGTTTTTTCAAGCTATATTTACAGTCCCAGCATTTCTAGCAGCCCGTGGCACTTGGTAAGTCTCTAAGGAGTGCTTATCATAGGCTCTTTCCACTTTTCTATGCATAGAACAAGCAATTGAGGGTTAACAGCTCTCCTGCCCAAACACCTTCATCCCCTCCCAATTGTCCCTAGTATAACACAAACTCCTTAATCTGGTATTCAAAGCTCTCTGCAGTCTGCTCAGACTGGTCTGAGTTCAAATCTGACCTCTGACGCTTCCTGGTGATGTGGCCTTGAGCAAGTAACTTAACCCTGTTGGCCTCTGTAACATTTGTCTCTGTAACATTTGTCAAATGAGCTAAAGAAGGAAATGGCCAAGACCTCCAATATCTTTGCCAAGAGAACCCCAAATGGGGTCATGAAGAGTCGGACACGACTGAGACAGGTGAAAAACAAACAGTCTGACTCCGGTAGACACGTCTGGTGTCATCTCACATTCTGGGAGTGTACTGAAGGCCTCCCCTTCCCTCCTGCCATCCTGACCCTCACACCTGCACCTGGATATTTGCGCAGTTTCCTCCAGCTTCCCCCACCCCCACAAACTCACATAGGTAGATAGAAATCCTTTCTTCTCTTTAAGGCCCTATGAGGGTGGTGCAAAGAAGCCCAGCACAAGCCTTCAAGGTTTGGAAATAACTTTACAAATATTGTCTTATTTTATCCTCACATCAGTCCTGGGAGTTAGGCACCACTGTGCATATCTGGAAGCTGAGACCCAAATATATTAAGTGACTTGCCCTGGATCACAAAGCTACCAAATATCTAAGGCTGGATTTGAATTCAAGTCTTCCTGTTCCCAGGCCCAAGTACTCTGAGCCCTGTGGCACCACCGTGCTTCCTCAAGGAAAGGAAAACTTCCATGGAGTCTACCAAGGAGAGCTTCAGGAAGTGGTCTGAGAGCTTGAAGGTATCATTGTGTCCTTCACTGTCATCTGGTTCCTGTTTAATTCCTACTTCACAAAATCTGATTTGAGCTTGTGGAAAATTGTTTTGACAAACTGGAGTCACTCCCTCCACAAGTCCTTGATAATCACTTTGTTTTGTGTTCTGAGAAAATCTGGCTGTGAAAGAGGGATCCTTACAGATTTGTTGTCATAATACCAGCCCTGACATCCCAGAGCTCCGGTTTGTGTGGCCCCTTGTTCCAGGCCGGCCAAAGATGAGGCAGGCAGAAGATGGGGAAGGTGTGAACGGCCCACGATCAAAAGGAGAGTGCCCTGACCACCTCCTGGAAGCATAGCCTCACGGACAAAAAACTCGGCTTTTTTTTTTATTGTCAGATTTGCTGCTCAGTCATTTTAGTCGTGCCCGACTCTTCATGACTCCATTTGGGGTTTTCTTGGCAAAGATATTAAGAGTGGCTTGTCATTTCCTTCTCTAGCTCATTTTGCAGATGAGGAAACTGAGGCCAACAGGGTTAAGTGACTTTCCCAGGGTCACACAGTTGGTAAGTGTCTGAGGCCAGATTTGAACTCACAAAGATGAATCTTCCTGACTGCAGGCTCAGCATTTTATCCACTGTGCCACCTCGCTGCTCCTTATTGTCCGATATGAGGTATTTAACTTTATGCTAATTCTGATAGGTTCATTTCTACATGGAAAATTACAGGCTGGAGCCTTTAAAAATATGTATTAAGAATTTTAACTTTAAAAATCCACCTCTCCCTATAATTAAATAAACAGCAACAAAGTGATGGTCTGCCAATGCTTTAAAAGAAATGTAGCTCATTTCTGTAAACTCCACTTACAATAATTTCATTTAATTATAATTTGAACATAATAATATAATTGGAGTCTAGTTGAGGGGACAGTACAATGGTGGCCACTCAGATCCATCTTCTCCCCCTCCACCGCCTCTAGGATTTTCTATTAAACAAGAAAGTAGGAAGCCCTGGCCAGTCTCTCTGAGTCCACAGTTAGGAAAATGTGTAATGTGCACAGAGATGTCTCTGCCTTGATTTACATTTAAATGTGGTAAAGGTCTGCTGATGCCCAGACTTTTCCTGGTTGAGGCAAAATTTAGGTTATCGGAAACTTTTGGATCACTAAGCAGTAGAGCACTTTCCTGTGTATGTGGATAGAGGCACAGAGGGGCCTCTGTGAGGGAGGGGCACAGAGCCAGAGAGCCCAGTTTCCTTCAGACTTCCCTCTGTAGCCAAGAGCATGGGAACGAGAATTGTCAGCCTGAGTGTGCTGTTCCAAGAGGTCAGGAATACTACACTCCTCCTAGACCTCTGCCATGCTCAGTCTTCCAGAGTCTTTCTCACTTTCCCAGGGGTCCCTGAACATTCAGCCCCTGATGTCCCCAGTCCTTCCTCTTCATCACCAGACCCAAAAAATCTCTCCTGGTTTCAATTAGCTCAATGGTCTTAAATAGGTCCCAGATGATGTTACCAAGTCGCTTAGCCAATACAGACTTCCTGTCTTACCTGGGGAGTTCAGTCAGTCAATAAATATTTATTAAGGCCTACTATGTGCCAGGCACTGTGCTAAACACTAGGTGTCCCAGTCTTATTCACCGTAGCTGAATAAATAAGGTAAGTTTTGCATCTGGTGCAAAATCAAATCTTAAAATCCTTTACTTGAAATGTTTGGGAGTCTGATTCTATGCTGATTCTCACTGTAGCTAAATAGAACCTCCTTATTATATAATCCCCATGGATTAATTTATTCAATCAACAACCATTTATTAATTTAAAGAAAAATACAGACATGGATACTAAATGACTATTGCCTAGGTTCAAAATTCACCTTAGGCAGGCATCAGTTCTCACCTCCTACCCCAAGGTTACCTTTCATTGACACATATTGTTGCCTCCTCCATTACACTGTGAACTCTTTGAGGGCAGGGGCCCTGTTTGGCTTTTCCTTGTATCTGAAGTGACTGATTAATGTGACATTAAAAGTTTGAGAGACATAGTTTCTGGGTAATTAATCATTTTACTAATCATGCTAGCAGATAATTAATAAAAGAGGTCAGTGGCAATCTCAAATGCCAAAGACCCCTCGTGGAACCCAATTGATTCTTATATGTCATTGGAAGAGTGGGTGTTCCTGAGACTGGCAATCAATTCTGATTGGTTACCAATTAATGAGAAGAATGAATATTATAATGAGAGGTGGACCCATTCTAATGAGGGGCTGAGGGACCTGACTCTAATCGCTCTCACTCCCAGACTACCTGGTCTTGGGCATTCTAGACAACAGATCTAGCCCCTGCCCAAACCTGCCAGACTGGAGCCCTGCAGACCTGATTCTCCTTAGATTAAATTCTTTGGAAGGTTCTCTAGTTGGGTGGGTGACAATTCCAAGATGTCTTCTCATCATCTGCCCTGCCCTTTAGAGAACTAAACTTTGACCTAATCTGCAAATGAAGAAGGGAAAAACTCTTGGACCTCCCCAATATTAGCAATTGGTTATTTAATAATCATCTCACTCATTAAGAAGGACATGGCCACACCTTTCCACATACATTTACTCACCACCTGTAGCTCCTCCCAGAACCAGTGTGGCTATATGGTGGGATAACCCTCCAGACCATGGCTGAGCCCCAATGCCATGCATTGCTCAATAGCCACATCCACAGAGACATGGCAAGCACTTAGCTGGAGCATAAAGCAATATAACTAACAAGGTAATGAGACCAGAAGTAAGATCCTCTCAGCAGCTATCCACAAAGGAGTCAGAGTGCTTTCATCTCCAGGACAGGTAGAACTGGGCTGGTCTTCAATCTCTAACTTTTTAAATCTAGCTCCATGGCAGGGCTCAGTCCTTGTTCCCTCTAGTTCTCTGGGCTGGCAATTAGCACGGGGTATGGAGAAGGCAGTCAGCTTCTTGGAGTCTTCCCAAAGTATCCCCTGGCTAGGATGGGGGAGGCACCCAGAGGCTTGGTCTCTGCTCTCCAGTCACCACTGTGGCTTCACTGGGATGGTGTAACCAGAAACACTTCTCCTTATGAAGACATATATTTTCTCACTCTCCAGCAGCCCTGCTCTGCCCTTTTCCCTGGGTCCTTTGTTCTTGCCTCTTTACCCATCCCATCCTCACGCACCATTTCTCTGATCATAAAACTCACACTTAGAGGAGGACTCTGTAGTCTTTGATATGACCACACTACAGCCTCATTTACAGGCCTTAAGAAGTGTGGAGGGGGGGGCAGGTAGGTGATACAGCAGATAGAGTTCTAGCCTTGGAGTCAGGAGGACCTGAGTTCAAATCCGACCTCAGACACTTGACACTTAACTAGCTGTGTGACCCTGGGTAAGTCATTTAACCCCGATTGCTTTACCAAAAAAAACCTCAAAAAACAAACAAAAAAAAGAATTGTTGGAAATGCAGCCAAAAAGATCAGAATCATGCTCTCTCAACCCCCAAGCAAAGCAGAAAAAGAAAAAGGTGGAGTTTTTTTTGTTGTAACAAAGAAGCCTAATACCTAAGAGATACTTTGATGTTCAAAAATCACCTTTCAGTGAAGAAACATTTCAGAAGTACCTGAGATGTGCAGAGCCCTGGGCTGGGGGCTGACAGACATTAAAAACCAGGAGGACCAGATGTCTGTGCTCATGAGAGGCTTGTGCAGGAAGGCCGCTGGGAACAGGCTTTGGCTCTGGCCTTGGTCCTACCTCAGCTCCTCACCCTGTCCCCTTAGGCAATCCCTCCCCTTTTCTTTGGTGTACATTGAAGTGGCTTGACAGATGGTCCCTAAGGTACCTTCCAGCTCCAGGTTAACCCATAGGGTGGGCTTCCAGACCCACCATGACCAGACACTAGGGCAGGGGTGATTCGGGACACCTTGGCCTCCCCACATCATGTTCTTGCTGTTCAGTCATTGTGCCCATCTTAGTGACCCCATATGGAATGGTTTGCCATTCCCTTCACAGCTCATTTTACAGATGAAGAAACTGAGGCAAATGGAGTTAAATGACTCATCTAGGGTTGCACAGCTTGTAAGTATATGAGGCCAGATTTGAACTCAGGTCTTGCTAACTCCAGGCTTGGTGCTCTATCCACTGCACCACCCAGCAGCTCCCACATTCACATAGTGTATAGTAAAATGAATATATGAATCCGATGGTCTCAGAGAATGCACTTGAACAAATCTGGAACACTTGAGTTCAAAGCCTGCCTCAGGCACTTACTAGGAGTGTGACCCTGGACAAGTCACTTAACCTCTGCTTGCCCCAATTTCCTCCACCATGAAATGGAGAGAATAACTACTTACCTGGCATGCTTGTTGGGAGGATTAAATGAGCTAATACCTGTAAAGCTCTTTACAAACCTTGAAATGTTACATCAGCACTGCTGCTGCTGCTGGCATCATCATCACTGCCATAGTCCTCCATCAAAAGTGGCTCCCCTGAGTGAGCAAGGCCAGGTCTATGAGGCTGAGGCTGACCATGCCCACCTGACTGGAGTTGGTAGAAATAGGAGGGAGTGCAGCTTAGAGAAGAAGCTAGGAGGCTCTGGAGACCTCCCAGAGTGACCCCACTGACTCTGTCCACTGTATCAGAGTGGCTTAATCCTTCCTCCTTGCAGGCCTCGGGCATCTCACTTGCAGAGCCCTGATGCTGGCTGAGCTTGGCTTCACTATAGGAGTGAGCCATTGAACTTGGCTTTTACCAGCTAGATACATGGGACAGTTGATTTTCCTTCTGAACCTTTGACTTACCCTGCTCTCATCTGTGTGTCAGGGATCAGCTTTTCCTGCGTGGATACACTAGTTTGCAAAGTTAAACAATTATGTGACTGGCCCCTCCTTCGGTCCCTCTGTGTTTTTCCCATCACAGAAGCCACTCCACATGCAGAGAAGCCCTTCTGTCCTTTCCAGACCAGCTTTTCTCCTTGTCTCGAGGTTAAGGCTGAAGGAAGCTTGTGTAACACAAGTGCCCCTATACAGAGTTGGAGAGAGAATCCCTGGTACTTATCTTTCTTTTCTTGGACTTGGGATGGTTTCCTGCTCATGGCTTTCCTGGGGATGGGAGGTAGGCAGCTCTTCACAGGCCCTTCCCCATCCTCTGACGAGATCCTTCACTGCTCACTGTGGCTGGGGAAGGCACAGGCTGCAGTCTCTTTAGGACAATAAGCACAGATGAGGCCTGTTAACTTGGGCTTCCAGTATTTTAATTATCAGTCTTCCAGGCCATGATATTAACTCATCTGAGAAGGGATCTCAGAGGCAGTGACATCATTTTCCAGAGCATACAGGAAACAGGGTAGGTTTCTGCAACACATACCTAAGTCCACTTAGAAGCTGTGTGTGCATTATGGACCTTCCAGCCCAACTTTGAACCATGGACATTGCCCTAGAAGCAGCTACTCAGAACAGAAGGATCATGCCCAGTGGGGCTACTCAGATACTGGGCAAAGTGCAGAGGACAGGGAAGGTAGACTCTGGACCCGTTTCAACCTAGAATTTCAGATCTGGAAGGGGAATTAGAGATCATCAAGCATTGCCCCTCCCCACTTTACAGGAAAGGAAACTGAAGCCTAAAGAGGAAGTGGTGGCCCAAGGTCATATATAGTTAGGGCCAGAATCAGGACACTTTTCAGCTCTAGTTCAAGTGAGTTCACAACGAACACACAAGCAGATTGTGACCTAACTTTTCTAAGAATACCTTACTCTTGTTATGCAGGAATCAAGATGAACTTCTGGTTTCCACCCAGCTCTTCTCTCTCTCCTCATGGGCATAAATGGGAGGAATTGGTGAGGACGCTGGATTCTAGTTCAAAGGATCTCGGTTCATCAGTCACTAACTACCTATGTGCTCATTGGCAGGTAACTTCCCATCTTTAAGGCCTCACTTTGGACGTCTCTTCAAGCTCTAAATCTGTGATCTTTATCTAGAACAGCCCTTCTTCGAGTGGGCCTGGGGACCCCAGGGATATGAAAGATACTTTCAAGGGCTGGGCAACATAAAAATGATTTTGAGAATATCACTAAGATATCTTCATTACTAAGACAGTAAATATCTATAGATATGACACATGTAAGTGAAAAGTTCTTTTTTTGGAGGGTCCTCTATAATTTTTAAGAGTATAAAGTTTGTCCAGTGCCAATCCAGAGGGAAGGAGGAAGAGAGGGCCAGGAGTCTAAAATTGATCAATACTTGGAGAAGGAGGACTCAGATGGGTTCATGCATTCCGTTGCTGCTATTTTATGGACAGCTTTAGGCTGGTGGCTCTGTCTCCTCATGAAAGAGGAGGACAATGGACTGCACACATCACAGGCCTCTTGACCCAGAATGTTAGAGGCAATGCTAGAATTAACAGGGCTCCAGCCCATGCTGCAGTAAGAAAGTAGACTCTGTGTCTAGAACTTTGAGTCTCAGAGTTCTGTGAGAGATCCAAAGACCTTCCTATGCTCCTACATCAATAAGGATCAGGGAGAGAAGGCCAACCCTGGTCAGGGTCCCAGGACTCACTTAATCCTCTCACCTTAAGAACAAACCCAGGCTGCCTTCACTCCTGGAGCCTCTCCTTGGGTCAGGGTAGAATGCCCACAGAGTCTGTGTTTCCATCTGGGCCTCTACCTGCAGGAGGGCTACACAGGGCAGCATCCTTTGTAACCCTGGGGGTGGGTGTCCTTCTCCAGCATCTACATGCCATTCACTGAGGGGCTACTGGTTTTGTCTACTGTCTGCCCAAGGCTGGTCAGCAAATCCTACTGAGCTTCCTTCTGGGCCAAGACTGACACCTTTTCGGTGGCTAGTTTCATTTTAAAATGCTTTCGGTTCCACTGAAATTACTAGTTTACCCCCTTCTCTGGGGCTTAGGTACAATGGGTGCCATATCAACAATGCCACACCTCCTACCCCAGGATGGCATTCAGACTCCTGGCTAGTGCAGAGCTGAGAACTGGTGTCATGGGGGCAGGGCATGAACCCCAGAGGTGGATGCCAGGTGTGGTTTGGTTGGCGTGGCACCTATGGCTGTGCCACCTGATACTACCTTTCCACCTTCCATAGAGAAAAGCCCCAGGAACCACTTTTTTCTCCAACCATCTGCCCATCAATTTTCCTTGGGGCCTAAAGACCTTTCCTGACCAGATGGCAGAGGGAAAACTCGAAGTGTCTCTGGAAACCAAACTCTTACAAAATAAGGGGGGGGGGGAATCCTCAGCCTTATTACATTCACCTTTGCTTATTTGTTGCTTTTTCTTGTGTGATTTCCTATTTTTAAAACATGCTTGTTTACTTTTCATGCCTGTTCTTCTGCATTTGAGACCTTGCCAAATCTTTTTCTCCTCTCCTCTCTTTTTGTTTATTAACAAGGTATATTTGCATACGATAACTTCAGCACACACATAAACTAGGAGTGAAGAGCTAGGAGTGAAGAGGAGGCTGATGAGTTCTTTTAGGAGATGGGCAGCGTAGCGGACAGAGTTTACAGAGCAGCTTTTAACCCATCCAAGGCCCAGTGAGAGAGTCCAAGACTGTTCCATGCCTGCCTTGGGGGGAGGGGGTTACGTGAAGGACTACTAAATAACGTGTAGAATCAGGATTGTCATTGCCATAATGGTAATAATAAAATAATAATAATAATAATAGCTCCCATTTACATGGTCTTTTAAGGTTTGACAAACCCTTTAAATATGTTATCTCCTTTGATCCTCACTCAAACCTTATGGGTAGGTGGTGTTATATCATTTTACAGCAGTTGAAACTAACAAGGACAGGGTAACAAACAGAGAGAGAAAGAAAGAAAGAAAGAAAGAAAGAAAGAAAGAAAGAAAGAAAGA
>NW_020954623.1:4004278-4008631 GCF_900497805.2 Vombatus ursinus | reverse complement strand
AAGAAAGAAAGAAAGAAAGAAAGAAAGAAAGAAAGAAAGAAAGAAAGGAAGAAAGAAAGAAAGAAAGAAAGAAAGAAAGAAAAAGAAAGAAAGAAAGAAAGAAAAAGAAAGAAAGAAAGAAAGAGGAAGGAAGAAAAAAGGAAGGAAAAAAGGAAGGAAGGAAAGAGAGAAAGAAGAAAAAAGGAAAAGAAAGACAGAAAAAACCTCAGTATCATTGGATTTCAGAGAGGAGTAGGGTGTAAGAAGACTAGAAACAGGAGCAGGCTGGTTTCCAAAGGGCTTTAGAAGCTCCAGGTTTTTCTCTTTGCTTCTGTAGGTGATTGGGAGCCACTAGAGTTTACTGATTTGCAGAGCAGGAGGGTGACATGGTCAGACCTGTGTTTGTGGAAGATCGCTTTGACCCATTAGCAGAAGATGGACCCAAGTTGGGGGAGACTTGAGGAAGGTGGACCGACATCCAATCATACGAAAGAAAAGCAAAAACAAAACAGGATCTTATGTATGTGTGTGCATGTGCTGTGGTGTGGTATGCATGTGTGTATGTGTATGTGTGTATGTTGTGTGTGGTTTGATGTGTGTGTGTGTGTATGTGTCTGTGTGTGTGTGTGTGTGTATGGTATGTGTGTGAGGTATATGAATAAATGCTTGTTGATTTGACTTGTGACGTCCCCTCCTGAGACCTAGGTGTGGGTAAGTACTGTTTATCCTTTTTATCGGTAAATTGGCTAAAGGCACAGACAGCAGGCTGCTCACATCTACAAAGAAGCCAATGCTGGGAGCAGCACTACCCGGTGCACAGCAGAGACCAGATTCAAAAAGGGAAGTTAATGAGGGAGTCCTTAGGCCCAAATCTATCAAACAATGATTCAGTGGGACTTTCTGGCATTGGAGCTTTAAAATCAACCTCAAAAGTGAGGCTGAGGATGAGGCAGGATGAGGGCTAGGAAGCATTTTGAGTAAAATGTGGGGGTTTAGTGCATTTCCAGTAAATGACCATCATAGGATCCTCCTGTGCCATAAGAAAGGATGAAAAGGACAGCTTCTGAGAAATCGAAGACTTGTAGGGCCTGGTGCAGAGATCAGCTCAGAAAGACTCCAGAATCTTGCCCAATGCAATGAACAGATCTTTTTGCAGAGGACAGAGGATGATGCAGGCTGCCCACCCCAGCCAAGAGGGTATGGACATTTGTGCAGAAAAAGCCCATGGTTTTGGACATCACCAAGCAGGGAAATTTGATGTGCTTGAAGATGAATATTTGTTAGAAAGTTTTTTTTTCTTTTATTTCTTTTTCCAAAAGGAAACTAGTGCTTGTTAATTGAAAAAAAAAAAGTAGGCTCCTTGAGAGTCATGATTCTATCATTCTTGTCCTTGTATCCCCAGCCTAGGCAAGGCCTGACATGCAGCAGGTATTTGACAAATGCTTTAGCAAAAAGCCATTTCAATTTTGGTGTCAGGAGTGCTCTGCCAATGTGGCCTGGAGTCCCTTTGGAAGACTAGTTGACTTCTCACTGGGCAGTTTCATGCAGAGGCTGTTGTCTTGATGTTGTCTTGAATGATGCAAAGCAGGTTGAAACTGGTGACCTCTGGAGTCCTTTACTAATCTGAGACTGTGATCATGTGCTAGCAGGGGCCTCAGGTCCCACAAGCCCTAAAGCCAATACTGGGAGCTGTCCAGTTCATAGTGCTTAAAGGTTTACATAATGCATTGCTGACATTCTCTGTGCCTTCTCACAAGAGCCCTGTGAGGGACACTCTAGAAGTAAGATTCTGCCTCTTTCAGAAATGAAGGAACTGATGCACAGAGAAAGAAAGAAATTCACCTACAAGCACAAGGGTGAGAGGTGGGATTAAAATCTATCATTCTGACCCCGGCTTCAGGGCTTGGCCCACCACACCATACCATGCTACCCCATGCCACCCCACCCCACCCCACACACTCCTTCTCTGATCTTATGAATTCATGATCCTGTAGATGATCTCAAAGATCATGTAATTTGAAAGATATGAGATGCCCTATATGGCCAAGTACTCAAGTCACTCCTCTGCTCAAAAGTCTTCCATGGATTCCTGTTGCCTACTAAGTAAAAGTCAAACTTTTCTGCTTGGCACCCAAGGTTCTCCACAGACTGGTACCACATAATTTTCCATTCTTGCCTCATTTGTCACTTAACAAACACATACAAAAACTTATTAAGTGCCAAGTGTTATGAAGCTTCATGCAGAAATTTGAGCTTGAGTTGAATCTTGAAGGAGGCCTGGGACACTCCTCCTCCTTCCCTCACTTTGTGGCCTCTAATCCCACTTTCAAGCTGTTCCCTATGCTTGAAATCCCCTTCTTTCTTCATTTGGCCAGTTGAATTCCTACCCAGCCTTTAGAAGCCAATTCAAATGCTGCTTTCTCCAGGCAACTGTCCATGATCACCGTGACCCCCACGATTCCCATGAACTCCAGCCATTCAGGAGCTCAACCCTTAGAGAGCCCTGGGCTCTTGCCAATGGGTGTGCTAACTCCAATACTTAGGTTAAATTGATTTAACAGAAGTTTATGAGGGGATTAGCCTAGACCTGCCCCAGTAGGGCTCTGCCTGGGGCAGACCCAGAGTCTAAACAAGGCATGGTTCTTATTTGCTTAGAGTCTGGTAAGGAGATCACATACAGGGACATATATGTGTAATATTCTATGCTCAGTGTTTGCCTTCTCCATTTTTGTATGCAACCTTCCTACTAGATAAGAAGGATGAAGAGGGCAGAGACAGAGCCTTGTCTATATCTGTATTTCCTATGGAAGCTGTGGGTTCTAACAACTGAATGGACACCTTGGCTTCACTCACTCAGCTCGAAACTCATCAGCCTGTGCTGTGGTGATTTTGGGGCGGGGGGCTGGCATGTTTGAAGTGAAACAGGAAGATGGCTGTGCTCTGTCTATGGCAGAGAGCCAATGTTGTTCTGAGGCTCCCGGTGTCTCAGGGGAAACAAAGACTTTCATTAAAAATGAGGAAAAAAGAAAGGAAAAGTGAGGCCCAAAAAGCTCCATGGAAAAAGGACTCCCAAGTTTGTGCTGTTTGGTTGATACTGGAGACTCCCTGAGTGAGCGAGCAAGCCAGTGGAGTCCTGTGCACACCTTCTCTCATAGACTGTCTCCTCCTTGTGCTGCTAGGACTTCAATGACCTCTGGCTCCCTGAGGCAGTACAGCTACCCTGTACAGCTAAGTCTGTGGAAGGGATCTTTTTTATTTTATTTTTAAAGCAAACTCTGAAATCCAGCAACATTGGTCTGCTGCAGCTTTGAAGTGGTGGAAGCGTTTAGGGGTCACATCAATCTACACATCAATACAAAAATATGATTTTATTCCTGTGTTGAGAAACATAGTGAGAGAGAATGGATTTCTCTCTCAAGGGGTAATATCTGAGAGGATAAGACAGGCTCTGTACAGACAATAGAAACATTCAAGAAGGTTCTTTTACAAACTCTGGTTACTGACTCCATCATTAGAAAGCAATATTACCCTCCCCCCCACATAGGTCCCTTGGACAGGTGAACTGCCAATGTTTTTTGGGTTTTTTTATGCGTGGATTGATTATTAAATGCTCTGATATCGTGATGGATCTGTGATTTCCCTGAAGAGGGGAAGCATGCCACAGATGCTGACCTCAACCTGTCTATTCATTATCCTGTGTGATTCATGTCCAGGGATTACACAGAGGGGTCATTCAATGTGCTGGAGGACTTTCTGTGTATGTCTAAACATCTTGAATCATTTTAGATACCCGTTAGGAAGCCCCCTAGTTTAACATTCAAAACTGACTCACTTCCTTTCCCAATCAGGTATAATTTAACACTTTGTATTTCTCCTTTGACTCTACCCAGGATTGTTAGTTACCTGCTGTCATATGTCAAACCCTTTAGGGGACTAGAATATGTTAATTCCCCCATGACTGTAACGAAGACACAACAACTAATAGACAATGTGATTTAGAAAGAAGATAAACTTTCCCTAAATAGTCCAGAATTGGCAGGGGTGGGGAGAGATGAAGGGAGAAAAAGAGAGGGGGAGAGAGAGAGACAGAGAGAGAGAAAAGAGGAGAGACAGAGAGACAGAGAGGGAGACAGAGAAAAGAGGAGAGACAGAGAGAGAGAGAGAAAAGGAGAGACAGACAGAGAGACAGAGAGGGAGACAGAGAAAAAAGAGGAGAGACAGAGAGAGAGAGAGAAAAGAGGAGAGACAGAGAGAGACAGAGAGAGAGAAAAGGAGAGACAGACAGACAGACAGAGAGACAGAGAGGGAGACAGAGAAAAGAGGAGATAGACAGAGACAGAGAGAAAAGGAGAGACAGAGAGAGAGAAAAGGAGA
>NW_020954623.1:3971889-4004178 GCF_900497805.2 Vombatus ursinus | reverse complement strand
AGAGAGAGAAAAGGAGAGACAGACAGACAGAGAGACAGAGAGGGAGACAGAGAAAAGAGGAGAGACAGACAGACAGAGACAGAGAAAAGAGGAGAGACAGAGAGAGACAGAGACAGAGACAGAAAAGAGGAGATAGAGACAGAGAGAAAAGAGGAGAGACAGAGAGAGAGAGAGAGAGAGAGAGAGAGAGAGTATCTTCAAAACAGTGTTATCCTTTGGACTTTGAGAGTAGATTGTAAGAGTGTAATTGACTCTAGCTAGCCCTTATTCTGGGTTAAATCCCAAAGATCTGTGAGTAAGAGTTCAAGTTGGAGTGAATGATTCAGCCTAGAGAGAGAAAGAGGATGTGACATACACCTTTGTCAGCTACTTTCTTTCTGTGTCTTTGTCTCCATCTGTTTCTCTGCCTCTGTCTCTTTCTTACTCTCGCCGTCTCCTCCTCTGTCTCCTTGTCTCTGTCTCTTCCAATATATATGTAGATGTACGTGTGTGTGTGAATATGTAGATATAAAATAAATATGATGTAGGTAAGGAGTAGGTGGTTAGAGAGGGAGAAGTTAAGGAAAACCATTGTGTAGAAGGTGATGCTTGAGCCATCTTGAAGGAAGCAGGGGTCAGGAGAGAGATCACTCTGGGCATGTAGGATGGCCAATGGAAAGGTTCAAGGATATGAGATGGAATTTTGTGTGTGAAGAAGAGAGACAGCAGGCTAGCTTGGTTGGGTGTTAAAGTGTAGCAAGGGGAAGGCTGAATAAATCTAGAATGACAGTTTGGGGTCAAGTTGTGAAGGACTTTAAAAACAATGAAGGGGAGCTTATATTTTATCCTAGAAGTTACAGAGAGCTAACTGGTGCTTCTTGAGTGTGTGCATGCATATGTGTGTGTGTGTGTGTGTGTGTGTGTGTGTGTGCATGTGTGAAGGGTGTGGGATGGCCTACTCAGGTCTGCCCTTAAGATAAATCATTTTGACAACTGAGCAGAGGATGGTTTGGGTTGGGAAAGAGAAAAGGCAGGGATTTCAATAAGAAAGGATTACTTAGGAGTAGGGAAGTCAGCTGGATTGCTTTTGAAAATTGGTGCCATATTTTTAATGATCCTAATCTTCTCCATGACATGAAAACACAACTCTTTAAGACCCATGGTCTCTCACCAATGCATCATGGATTTATACCATTTTCTTTGCAGAATCAATATTGGAGGTTGCTTGAGCAGTATTGGAGAGATGCATGGCGAGAAAAAGGGACTGCCAAATAGTACAGTGGATAAAGTGCCTGGCCTGGAAGTGCCTGAACTCAGGAATACCTGAATGCAAATCTGGTCTCAGACACTTACTGGGTGTGGGACTCTGGGCAGGTCACTTAACCCTGTTTGCCTCACTTTTCTCATCTGTAAAATGAGCTGGAGAACAAAATGGCAAATCCCTCCAGTTTCTTTGCCAAGGAAACCCCAAATAGGATCATTAAGAGTCAGACAGAACTGAAAATGACTGAACAACATGGTGACAGTAACTTGTGTGTAACAAATTCCAAAAAAAAAGAATGATGTATGCCCCTTGGAGTTCAAAAACAGCTAGGGAAGTCCCATATACATAAAAATATTCATATTCGTGAAAATGGTATCAAGGTCAGCTATTGTACTAAAGATAAATTATTTAACCTGAAAAGACTACAAGCCAAGACTAAAGTGGAGGGATAGTTGGTACATGACTTCTTATTCTCAGATGATTGCATACTCAGTGCAGCTTCTGAGGCTGATGCAGTAAAGTATGGATCGATTCTCTGCCACTTGTGCTAATCTTTGCCTGACAATTAGCACCAAGAAAACAGCCACTAGCCAGCATCAACCCTCCATATGTGGAACCATAAGTTACAGCAAGTGGAGAAATTTTGAATGCTATGTATAAGTTCACTTACTTTGGCAATATACTTTCTAGGGATGTACAAATAGATGATGAAGTTGACACACATATTGTCAAAGCTAACTCAGTGGTTGGAAGGCTCTAAAGTAAAGGGTGGAGAGAAAGGGTTAATTACACTTTACCAACCTGAAGGTCTGCAGAGTCATCAAGCTGACCTCATTGTTGTATGCCTGTGAAACCTAGACAGTATACCAGTGCCATGCCAGGAAACTGAATCACTTTCATTTGAATTGTCTTGGGAAGACTCTGAAGGTCACCTGGCAAGATATGGTACCAGACACAGAGGTCCTTTTTCGAGCTGAACTGCCAAGTATTCAAACCCTGCTACAGAGAGTGCAACTACGATGGGCTGGCATTGTTATTGGAATGCCAAACATACATTTGCCCAAAATACTATTATATGGAGAACACACACATGGCAAATGCTCACATAGAGGTCAGAAGAGGTCAGAGAAGGACACTCTCAAGGTCTCTCTGAAGAACTTTGGAATCAATTATGAGACATGGCAGTCACTGGCAGAGGACTGCCCAGCATGGCGTGTCTGCATCAAAGAAGGTGCTGTACTCTATGAGCCAAGCAGAATTGCAATAACTCAAAAGAAACGTGAGATGCACAAATTTAGAGCCATCTCCATTCCAAATGTTCATATGGATTGTTTGTGCCCGACCTGTGGTAGAGCGTTCCCAGCTCATCTTGGTCTATCAGCCACAGTCAGACACACCGTGCCTTGACTCCAATATGGTGATGCCATTTTGGTCGTCTTCGAGAATGAAGGCCAACAACGCAATGACCACCAGAGGGTAACAAATAACTAGAGAGAAAGTCAATGTTCCTCATTTGAAAATAGCTCAACAAATTGTTTAGCCTCTGCCTGCTCCCAGATCCCACCACTTAAAGTTAGGAAAGGGGACCTTGTATTGGGTCATTTGTCTTGAGCCCTGAGAGAATTCAGAGACATTAGTGTGCTATAGATACGTGAATTATTATTGTTATTGTGAGTGCAAGTAATCTTGCCCTTTGATCTTTCTGTTACAATTCCAAGGGGTCATTCATCCAATTTAGCACCTGCTAGAGGAAGGAGTCATTAGCCACTTTAATTGCACGGCTTATGAAAAAAACTTTTCCATAAAATAGCAACCTTGTTCCTGCCTGCTTTGGGAATTTCTGAGATGTTTTCATTTAGATAATCACATTCATTTGTATTTAGCTATCATTATTCTGATATTCTGAACAATATTCTGAAGAATCACACAGGGAATCCCATTAGGTTATTTTTTAAACAGCTGCTCCTAAGGATTAAACTTGCAACAAGGTAATTGGGAGAAAGGTGGACAAATGGCAACATTATGAAGGAGAAGGACTTTCATGGAATCTCTAACACGTAAATATGAGACAAGGAATGAATGCCAGAGGGATATTTCCCACTATCTCCAAAATGCTTTGCTGGAGAAGGTAAACAAATCTATTGACCTTTCTGCAAGGAACTCAGCACCACATGCATGAGGGACATGCATCATTTCAATGGCCTGAGAATTGCAGCCTCCCTCCTCCATGGGTCATGGCTGATTTTGTTGGGAGAGGCTACCGTGTCGGGCCCTTTCTCCTCTTTGGTTCTAGTGCTTTCTCTTGGGAGTCATGGAGTAATTTCCAAAGCACATTCATACTGTGAATTGGGAATAATAGGAAACGGGGAAAAAAGTAAAGAAAGACAAGAAGTCAAAATAGTGCAGAGGCTGGGAGAGGATTATTCACCACAGGGTCCAGATGTGGAAGACTGAATTCCTTTCTGTTTGCGGTAACACCAATTCTGAATCGCATTGTAAATCACATAAATTGTACAGATTCCATTGGACAATTCTGGTTTCCCTCCTTAGTAAACCCTGAACTTTTTCTCTTTCTTTTTTTTGGGGGGGTGGGGTACTCAAAGAGTGATACTACACTCTATAGGTCAAGATTCCTCCTTGGGGAGACAGCTGCCCATCTGGAAGTTAGGAATGGTGTTTGACACACTGGCTAACTGAAGTCAGCCTCACTCCTTGAGGAGGCCACTTCTAAGTTGATCAGAGGGCGGGGGAAGTCCACCCATAAGAGTAATGGGGCAGATTTATGCTTTGTGTGTTCATGTGAAAATCCATTTTGTAGGCAACATCCTGTTATGCTTATGTTCTTGTCTATGAGGCAGATTTCTTGATTTATTTTAACAGCCTGTATTTGTATTAATTGAACTTGCAAGTGTAGTGATGACATGGGGAAGAAGAGGCAATAGACATTTATTAAGCAACTACTATATGCCAGCACGGGGCTTCATACAGATTATCTGCTTATGAATGGACTCCTGCTAAAACCCCCAGGTAGAAAGTCACTCTCCAACTCTGGGCAGACAGGCAGGGTAATAGAGGCAGCTCCCAGCCCTGCACTAGGGAAGGGCAGTCTCTCCTGGATGGCTCTCAGGCTGTAAACTGAGGGACAATAGGCAACATGAGGAGAGTGTCAACCACAGGTGTGGTTCAATATAAGAAATGTAATTCAATAAACTTTCATTAAGTGCTTACTATTCAGAGAAATGATTGTTAATAACCAATATCTTGGGGAGATTCAGAACTCTCCCTTTCTTCCAAGGCCCCAATTTTAAGTTCAGTTTCTTGAAAGACATTACTGATAATGAGATTGAATTGACTGTCCTCGATCTTGGTCTGACCCCACCTAAACTTACAAGGAATTTAATCGAAAATGGGGAAGCCCATTGAGTTCTACTCAAGCTTCGGTAGAGACAGGCCCTTCTGCCTACATAGCCCAAGGCTGGAGGTTTCTGTCTCCAAGGGTGACATGATGTCCCTCTCAGCTATAAACTGGGAGCGCACCACCATGATTGTCTTTGCTCTAAGAGAGGCAGGCAAATGACCATCCTTTTATTAATTACTTACTGGTCTTATTAATAAAACAATTAAATTACCCAGGAACTATGTCTCTTGAACTTTTTAATAGTCACACTAGTGCCAGGTACTATGGTAAGCACTAGGGATAAAATATCAGAATAGTGACAGTCCCTTCCTTCAGGTAGCTTACAATTTAATGGGAGAAGACAATACACAAAAGGAAATTGAAAAAATAAAAGGGGGGAAGGGGCACCATGGGGTTCCCTGCATAAAAGCATGATGTTCAGTGATCCAGTGCTGGCCAATGGAGAAGAGTCTGGAAAGCTTTGAGCTGCCTATGAAGGAAAGTTTGGGGAAGAATTTAATGCTCCTCCCTCAAGTCCTCCATTGGAGAGGAGAGGCACCCGAGGGATTTGTGAAGATATCGAGTATCAATAATAGAGTTGAATAGCAAATGTATTCTTAACAGAATTTTTAAAATCCTTAATTAAGTGGGAGTAAGGCAGCGAGGTTGAAGTGCTCCCCAGGCCTTGTTTCTGCTTTTATCTCCGCACTCCTTCGACTGGAGCAAATGTCTCTGATAAGAAGCTCACCTCTCCAATTGCTCACTTGGAAGTCATATCTCGTGGTCTTGAAGAAGGGACCTGCAGACTTCCCAGATACCTGCTATCTTGGGAGCTTGGCTACCACGAGGCAATTGCCATATCTCTCTTCCTCAAAGCTCCTTCCACAATTTATATGCGGAAAAACCTCTAGTCTCTTCTGAGGGGTAACCTCATATTAATTGTTTCTCTTTGCAACGGGAAAAATACAATTCCCAGGGTCTTTGTTGACAGCCAACTCTTTGCCAGAGGCTAACAGTTTTATTTACATGTGTAAATAAAACTGAGTATGTATCTGATGTTTATCAATTTATATATTTATTTCTTGCTGTTGTTCAGTCATTTCAGTTATTTTCAACTCTTCATGACCCCATTTGGATTTTCTTGGCAAAGATATTGAAGTGGTTTGGTATTTCCTTCTCCAGCTCATCTTACAGATGAGGAAACTGAGGCAAACAGGGTTAAGTGACTTGCCCAGGGACATACAGCTAGTAAGTGTCTGAGATTTGAACTCAGGAAGATGAGTCTTCTTTACTTCGGGCCCCAGCACACTGTCCACTGTGCCACCAGGCTGGCCCTATTATTTATTAAGCTTATTAAGCCCCTATTACTATGACTGGCACTGTGCTAGATCCCATAGACTCCATGCACTTGTAAGGGACGCTAAATGCCTTTGTATAGGAGAGAACCATCGCAGCCATTCTCAGGTGCCACCGAGGGAGAGCAAACATAAGGACCCTCTCCTCATGTTGCCTATTGTCCCTCAGTTTACAGCCTGAGAGCCATCCAGGAGAGACTGCCCTTCCCTAGTGCAGGGCTGGGAGCTGCCTCTATTACCCTGCCTGTCTGCCCAGAGTTGGAGAGTGACTTTCTACCTGGGGGTTTTAGCAGGAGCCCATTCATAAGCAGATAATCTGTATGAAGCCCCGTGCTGGCATACAGTAGCTGCTTAATAAATGTTTGTTGCCTCCTCTTCCCCACTTCATCCCTGCACTGTTAAAATAAATCAAGAAATCTGCCTCATAGACAAGAACCTAAGCATAACAGGTCCCACCTGGGTTGGAATAGATGACTCAGAAAATGACGTGTCAGGTGCCTAGAATGTGCCCAGGCCCCTTGAGCCAGAGGAATTCGGAGTCATGAGGTAGCATGTATTTAGACTCAGTAATGTAAAGTTCCTCAAGTTGAGGTTAGGCTAGATCCTGGAGTCCTGGCAACTGGGGACTGAAGGAGGCTTCATCTATTCCCTAAAGACTCTGATTGGACCTTTTCAAATAGCCTTAGTCTGTCAAAGCCCTGATTTGCACGTGGGTAAGTGTGAGCTGGAATACTACCTGTCCAGAGGACAACCAAGGACTACCAGCTGCCTTAGGGAAATATTCCAGCCCATCAAGTCAAGTTTACCCTAAGCCTGAGCATCATCCTACCTTGCGTCTTACTGGCTTCTGGAATGCCAAATGGAGCTCCCCTCCCTCCACCCCAGAGGCTTCCGAGGCAGCTGAATGGAATTCTATCATCCCCAAAGAAAAGGAGGTAGGGAAGGAAAAGATCACACACAATGTAGCTCCATTTACTCCAACACAACAAAACAGTGTTTGGGGAAGTTTGTTTTTCACTTCATTCCACTATCAGCCCAGAGGATCAGGCAGCCCCACAGAACAAATCACAGAAGGCAGCTATTAATAGGACGTTTAACCACATAATCTCCCGTTTACTATGTAGAGAGGACAAACACCTGGAGACACTGGGAGAAATTAATGGCTTGTCAATCAAATTCCACTAGGCCTCCCGGGCCCACTGAACATCTCTAGGGCTCCCCTGGCTCTGGCACATTCAGAGTGAGGCCCAAACAGCCTTTTCTGGCTAAGATGTCCAAGTTTGGTGCTGGTTTCATGACTAAGGACTCCCACCTTGGTCCTGACACGCCTTCCCAGGACAAATGGAATTTGATTGACTTGACTTGGAAGAGAGGTGGGGGGAGTTTCTTTGGGGCGAGAGAATGTGATGAGGGAAGAGGTGACAAAAGTCCTTTTAAGCAATTCTCTTAAGAAAAGTCATAGATAGAAAAGAATAGCTTTTCTTACTAGAGGTCTTTTTATAGCCTGAGATAAGACTTTACATTTCAAAAGCTCCTGAAATAAAATCATTCCAAGCACCAAGAAAACCTTTCCAACCAGTAAAAGAACTGCAAGTTTCATCCAAAATAAATAAATAAGTTAAATAAATTAAAATATCACAGAACTATTTTCAGAAGCAACAGTCAGAGAGAAATACAGCATTACAGAACCAATAGATTTTGCTGTTGTACAGTAAACATTAAATATTAAAGGCTACATTTTCAAGGTTCAAAAGGCACATCTTAATATTCTGGCTGTATTAACTAATTGTTCCTGAGACTGACTCTTTAGGAAGTTAAGCATCTTGTTCAGCAGGCCACAATGTGATTCACCACAGGCATGTGCTCAGCTGCTGGTAGATCCTGGACCAATGGTTTTCTTCATGGGATTGTGTGGGGTGTTTGTGACCCCAAAAATAATCAAATCAATTCTTAATAATTATAATATATATAAATATATTATATTATATAGTACATATAATATATAATATATTATTATATAATATAATATATAAATATATAATATAAAATAATAATTATAATAATCAAATCAATTCTTAAGAAAGGCAAAAAGGAGTTTTATTGCTTTCTCATGAGAAAGGACACACCCAGCATCGCTCAAGATGGTTCCAGCCAGGGTGTGCAAGGGAGTGCAGCTCAAAGCTAGTTTATATAGACCCTAACTTGGAACCCCCTACCCATTTCTGAACCCTTCTTCCCATTGGCTGGGTTTCAGGGTGCACAATCTAAATGCGTCTTTCTAAGACCCTTATTTGGGAATATTTGCCTAGAGACAAAGAATCAGGAGGACTTTTGATAACCATTTAGAAGTCCCACCTAGAGACAGATAAGCAGGAAGCCCCTGGTGGTTAAGCTAGCAGTCTTTCCCAATTTTTACGTTGCTAGAGGAAATAGAACACAGGTTAATGTTTGTAGATTCATCCTTTGGGGGTACAAAGGGGATTCATGAGTTTTAGTACTGAGGAAACTTCATCTATCTCACAGAATTCTACCTCTTATTTGATAACCCCTGAAGTTTCCTCACACCACTGTTGATGGACTTCTTCGACAAGAGAGTCTCTATTCAAGCCGTCTAACTCTAACAATTTCATCCTCTCCTTCTCAATAAGAATTATTTTTCTACACTTTTTGTTCCTATTGTCTTTCCTCAAAGCGTTTTAGCATTAGTTAACTCTCTCAATCATCAAACTAACTTCACCTGATCCTGGCTGTATTAACTAATTGTTCCTGAGACTGACACTTTAGGAAGTTAGGCATTTTGTTCAGCAGGCCACAATGTGATTCACCACAGGCATTTGCTCAGCTGCTGGCAGATCCTGGACCAATGGTTTTCTTCATGGGATTGTGTGGGGTGTTTGTGACCCCAAAAATAATCAAATCAGAGACTTTTTCTTAAGAAAGGGTCTCTGCTTAGACCCATACCCCATCATTAGGGGACACTTAGGCCAGGAGATTGTGGAACTAGGATATTATTCTGTTACTTAGTTAATAGTTAATGTTAAAGTTGTAAGTTGTCTACAATTAATTAATGTTAAAAGAGGAATAGCTTATGGCTTATCTTGTAAATGCCTGTTACCTGAATTCCTATAGCCAGTTCCATTGGGGACTTTTAGTTAGTACTGTTTCTATTAATTTTTGCACTAGTCCTCTGATACAAGGGATGATGCAACACCCTAGTGCAGTTAAAACTCCTGCAGCTACGATCAGAGAGGTGATGATGGATGCTGCTATTCCCTTCCATTCGCCAAATCAGGATTCGAACCACCCCTTTAATCAGTTATCTATCCTAGAGTTCTCTGCCAGCTCCTCAGCTAAAGTGGTTAAACCTTGCAATGCCTTAGTGATGATTCTACCTGGGGCTGTGCTTCTGGGCAACATTTCATCAAGGGATTTTGGGGACTTAAAACAATATGGGAGAAGGAAGGGAGGAGTTGACTGATGCATTGACAAAGTAAAAAGGGAGCAGTCCCCTTACTAAGTACAGATACAGAGACCCAAAAGTAACGATAAATTGTCCATTTAAAGCTTCAGAAGTCTCTTCTCATGCAGCTGACACTCTGGACATCATCCGGTGAAGTCTTCTTTCTTGTCTAAGTGCTGTTCAAACAGTGTCCAGCAGACTCTCCTCCTGCAGAGATCCTCCTTCTTGTGTCCACTCTCCTACAAGATTGATCTCAACACTATTTTAAATTACCTTGCCAATAACCAGGGCAAATAATGAAAATTAACTCGACCCCTATGTCTTCACCATTACAAGATCAAAATTGGAACTTTGCCCAATTGTCATGTTTCAAGAAACTTAAATTAAAAAATGAGAACCTAGCCTTATACTCTGCATTACTTCTAGTTTCATACCTTGCATTAGTTCATCATTCATGCCTATTCATATTCCCCATCAGGAGGGTGAGATTCCACTAAGGAATTAATAACAGGCTCCAGTACATAGCAGTTAATTTAAAACCAGTACATATCAAATAACAAAACAATTCCAGCTTCTAGTCATGTACAAATAAATAATCCTTAATTAAAATGGATGCTTCTTTCAAGGCATTTACAAGATAAGCCATAAGCTATTCCTCTTTTAACATTAATTAATTGTAGACAACTTACAACTTTAACATTAACTAAGTGTTAACTAAGTAACAGAATAATATCCTAGTTCCACAATCTCCTGGCCTAATTATCCTCTAATGATGGGGTATAGGTCCAAGCCAAGACCCTTGCCCCCAAAATAATCTGGCTCCCATCCTTCCATGGGCCCCAACTCCTCATCTTCCTTTGAAAGCCCTAGCCCCACCTTTTGATCTTATTGAGATGCCTTTCAAACTTCTTCCTTCCAGTGCCCTTCATTATCTATTCCCATTGTCTATTCAATCTCTCAGACATTCCAATCAGAATTCTCTCCTAGAGCCTTTTCCCAGCTCCTCCTCTGGTCACTTAAAGCCACCCCAGTGTACGCAAGATCCACCCGGGCCCCCATTCAAACGGTGAGACTCTCTCATGCCCGCTCGTCCCCATGGGCATCACCTGGTCTATATAGTTTATCTCCAACAAACTTCCCCCCTGGCTGAAAGACCTGGGCTGAACTCCTTCAGGAGGAACCCTTGTGCTGTGACCCTGGAGTCCCAGCACCTCCAAACCTCTAGACCTTATCATAACCATTATGAGAAATTAAAGGATCCTGACTTATACAGGAATATACTAGTAACAGATGTCAAGACTGAATACTTAATTCTGAAATTCTAGGCCAAATAATTCAATCTTATACTTGCATCTTACTATAACCTCAGATGTTCCTGCATCAATCTATTGTTTAATAGATTTGATATTTATGCTTCCAAACTTATGATTGTAGGAATTTGCTATGAAAGAACATAACTAAAGTAAGGGAACAATGCTTCCCTAGATTCATGTCAACTCCAGGCAGAAGTTACATATATATGACCAACTGCATCGAGCCAGGCTTAAAGTCTGCCAGGTGTCATAGTGGGGAAATTGAGTCAGGAGAATCCTACCTCAGCCATGCAGAAAAGTCATTCTCCCGACCTCCCATGAGAATACCCCCTTGCAGCTCATAGATGCAGCTCACAAACCTCTCTGCAGGTTGCTGACGTCATGGGTCAGTAACTCAATCAGCTCCTTGTTAACCACACCTGGAGTTGGACTCAAAATAATAGTTCATTAACCGTTCCCAAGGTCTTAGAGAGCAATGTTTCAGGTGGCAATACAGTTTAATTAGGGAACATCTCCAAAGTGAGCTCTAAGTCATTTGCATAACTTCCTACACATGTTCTGGTTCCTAATAACATTCTGAGTAAAATCAAATTTTCATTAAGATCATAAGTTGCTACTCTAAATAAATTTGCTTCTCTGTTTCTCAAGCTTATTTATCCCTCTCTAACCATTCTTAATCTAAAAGAATGAGACACTTTCAGGACTTGAATCCTATACATATGATAACTTCAAACAGTAGCTTTAACTCTTGCTAGGCCATGGAATGAATTCAGATCAAAACAGTAAGATCTTTCCTATTTACAACTTATATGCTTTAGTATTAATCACTAGCCTTAGATCTCTGATGCTGCTTCCATTGAGACTATTTCTCTAAAAGCACCCAGTTAAGTCCAGTCCAAGGACACAACAAATCCAGGAATGAAACTCTAAGTTCATAGTAAGTTTGGATATAATTTTCTTGAAAATAGAAATTTAGTAGGCCCTCTAAAAGAATATCAAAGGTTTTATCAAAACAATTTTTTTCATAAAAGTATCTCCCTTTCTCAAAAACAGCTTACAATTTCCTAATTACCATAAAATTCCTAGTTACCTAAATTCTCTAGTCAAAAGGTGTCTATAAGAATTATGAGATTTTACAAAATCTCTTTTTTTAATAATTACCAAGTTTCTTTTCACATGCACACACAAAATATTTTTACCAGTACTTGACTTAACAATAACTCCAAATATCTTAGTTAACAATTTTAAACTTCATAAGTGAAAGTCAGATAATCCCAGCTAAAACTTCCCTTTAAACATAGACAAAACTTGGAATTTCTCATTTCTTAAATTACAATACTTAAAAGGAAATGTTACAAAACAGAATCGTATAGAATGCCCCAACAGCCCTGATTCATTCCTTTTTCTCTTTTCTCTGAAAGTACAATTAAATTAACAACATTCTAGATTATAAAAGAAATTGCCCTTCCAGCAACATAACTAATTCAATTGCTTACCGGATTACATCGTATAAGAAAATTCAGAAATATGTAAGCAGTATATTAAAAACTTAAAACAGACCCAATAAAAATCTTTCTTTCTTTCTAAACACTTTCACCAGGTCCAACAGTCTCCTGGAGCCACTCCCACCCTATAGACTGGCTTTTTTAAAAATTATCTATGCTAGCCCATCATTGTCTTTTTATTGGTCTGATAGCCTCGGGCCACATCCAGATTCTTGCTGGATGGGGGGGGCCTAGGTTTTCCAGGCTTGCCAGTCCCCACCTTAAGAGCCTAGCCCATATGGCCCACCTTCAACAAACCCAGTCTTTAGCCTAAAGAAGGCCTGGGTTATTTTTTTTTTAATTTCTAATTGAGGCATTGATGTATGAAGAGAATATTTCATTAGCTCCAAATTAATACATAAGTTTTTCACAATAAAATATGTTTGTACCATAGGGCATACATTATAAAATTATTTCCACAATTGTAATAAACTTTGAAACAACCCATTATCAATTTACTTGAATACACTCCTAAATCACTTTGCACAGAGAATCATTCATCTCATCATTAATATGTTGAAACTAACTTTAAACCACCATACATTTTTATAACAGTCAAGATTTTAAATGAAAACCTGCTGTCATAGTCTTATAACCAAATATACCTCACTAGGTATTTAACAGTTTCAAATTATCTCATCTTTATCACTAAAAGACCCACTGCAGGTCAAGAGTTACCTTAACACCATTTCTACCTCATAATAGTCCCTCAAATTTTACAATCTAAGAGTTTTAGAAATACAATGCAATTTAGAAATACAGTAATAACTTAAACAATAAACTTCAGCTAACATCAATTGCATTTCCATATTATCACATGTAGAAATGATTGTTCTTATTACTCTTAGCACTTTTAACTTTTAACATTAATAATGCCACATCTCATAACAACCATTATTTTTTTTATATAGAACAGTAAACTTAAATCCAATCAGATCCAAATTTATAATCACTAATGATAAACATTTAAAAACATTTTTCTTTTAAATCCAATACTCTTGGCCCTTTAAAAGGAAATATTTTCCACAAATTTATATATTCCCTTAAAAAGACACATGGTGACAATTACTGCTCTAAATTCTCCTTTTCTTTCCTACTTCCTTAAAGGAACTAAAAAGAAGTCCCCTCTGCTTCTTAGAGGCTTATCAGATGGAGCCACCCCCCTGAAAACTTCAGGCTTCAGCAATTTGAACAGGGCGTAACCCTCTATCACTCTATTGGTTTTCAAATTAAGCTAAAAAAAATTTTCATTTTTCCATCCTTCTGCTTAAAACAGACCACTTCTTCACACCTTCTCAACTTACTTATTATGCTTTTCTTTCCACCCCTACTTCTCTCATTCCTACATGCTTAAACTTTCTTGCTTTTCCTTCTGATGGACTTTGATTAAAGTCCCTTTAAAACTGCACATCTTTTTTCTTTCTAATCCTGATCTGATGCTTCAAGGATCCTTCTTGACTTGCCTTTTACCAATCATCCTAAATAATAAAGTATTTGTCTCTCGTTCTCTGTCTCATCCACCTGCTCCTCTGAGGCTGCTGTAATCAGGGAGGGAGAGGGGGAGAGAAAGAAAGAAACATTTTTCCAGGCAATAAATCCAGCTGCAGCTGTTAGAAGCTACCCTTGCTGGTTGCATTTTTACACCTTACAGGGTTTCAGATTACACAGACACTCACTTGCACAGACACATGACAGAAACAAAGTCACGAAACAAATCCTGTTTATATTTTTCTTGTCGTTTTATGTTTTGATAGTGCACTCAATTACTCAATCTGTTCCCTATATTTCTGGTAATTCATCCCAATTACTAAGCCTAGCCCTTAAAGGACTATCTTCCAGGATATTCGGTAAAGGATCCTTGCCACCATTAGCCTTAGAATTCATTTTCTCCATGCCTCATGGACTTGAACCACTTAGGCTGTCTGGAAAACATGGGACCATTCTCGCAGACTCGAACTGCTTAGAGATTCCCTTTTCACCCAACCCTGTTCCTTATGGATGTGAACTGCTTAGGCTAACAGAGTTCGGTAGGGTCACCCAGAGGCTCACCAGTCTTGGCTTTGGCTACCTTATGGACTCGAACCATTTAGGTGCACAAAGGACGCACGGGTCTTGCTTACCTGGGTCTGTGTGCACAAACTTATGTGACCGCTTCAGTTTCACTTTCTCAGGGGCTTCAATGGTTCTTTCGCTAGGGTAGCAGAGCTCCGTTACTTTCGTTTTTGACTATCCAGATCATCTCTCTTCGGGTCCTTGCCTAATCAGGAGGAGAATCTCACAGACACTGAATCCTCGGGCCACCAGGAATCCACCAGTGGGCTCCAGCCCTGGGATCCATGTGGGGAGATCTCTCCTATAAAAGGGGGATACCGGCCATCTTTCATAACTGTGTCGGACGTTTGTGACCCCAAAAATAATCAAATCAGAAGCTTTTTCTTAACAAAGGCAAAAAGGAATTTTATTGCTTTCTCATGAGAAAGGACACACCCAGCATCACTCAAGATGGCTCCAGCCAGGGTCTGCAAGGGAGTGCAGCTCAAAGTCAGTTTATATAGACCCTAACTTGGAACCCCCTCCCCATTACTGAACCCTTCTTCCCATTGGCTGGGTTTCGGGGCGCACAACCTAATGCAGCTTTCTAAGACCCTTATTTGGAAATATTTGCCTAGAGACAAAGAATCAGGGGGACTTCTAATAACCATTTAAAGGTTCTGCCTAAAGACAAAGAATCAGGATGACTTTTTTTTTCCTTTTTTTAATTTTTTTATTTTTTTGTCTTTATTTGTTTTTTTATTTATTTATGTCTTTATACTCTTTTTGTTTTTTTTTTACAGGAAGATTTGTTTATTTTTTGCTTTCAACATTTACCTCCACAAGATTTTGAGTTCCAAATTTTCACCCCATCTGGCCCCTCCCCCACCCCAAGATGGCATGCATTCTAAATACCCTTTCCCCTAGTCTGCCTTCCCTTCTATCTCCCCCCACCTTCTCTTATCCCCTTCCCCTTCTATTTTTCTGTAGGGCAGGATGGATTTGTGCACCCCATTTCCTGTATTTCTTACTTCCCAGTTGCATATGAAAACTTTTTTTTTTAAACATGTGTTTTTAAAACTTTGGGTCCCAAATTTTCTCCCTTCCTCCCTCCCCACCCACCCTCATTGACAAGGCAAGCAGCTAAATATAGGTTATATATGAGCAGTTATGCAAAACACTTCCATAGTAGACATGCTGTGAAAAACTAACTCTATTTCCCTTAATCCTATCCCAACCCCCCATTTATTCTATTCTTTCTTTCGACCCTGTCTCTCTTCAGAAGTATTTGCTTCTGATTGCTCTCTTTCCCAATCTGCCCTCCCCTCTATCATTCCCCTACTCTCTTGTCCCCTTCACCCCTATTTTCCTGGAGGGTAAGACAGATTTCCACACCCAATTGAGTGTGTATGTTATTCCCTCCTTAAGTCAAATCCTATGAGAATAAGATTCACTCATTCCCTCTCACCTTCCCCTACTTCCCCTCCGCTGTAGGAGCCTTTTCTTTTCTGTTTTATTTTTATGGGATAATTTACCCTGTACTAACTCTCCCTTTCTCCTTCTCCTAGTGTATTCCTCTCTCACCCCTTAATTTTATTCTCCAGATATCACCCCTTCATTTTCAACTTGCCCTGTACCCTCTATCTATCTATATCTATATATACATACATATAATTTTTTCCCCTCCAACTACCCTAATACTGATAAAGGTCTCATGAGTTACAAATATCATCTTTCCATGCAGGAATGTAAACAGTTCAACCTCAATAAGTCTCTTACGATTTCTCTTTCCTGTTTACCTTTTCATGTTCCACTTGAGGCTTGTATTGGAAAGTCAAATTTTCTATTCAACTCAGGTCTTTTCGTGAAGAATGCTTGAAAGTCCTCTATTTCACTGAATGACCATTTTTCCCCCTGAAGAATTATACTCAGTTTTGCTGGGTAGGTGATTCTTGGTTGTAATCCTATCTCCTTTGCCCTCTGGAATATTATATTCCATGCCCTGCAGTCCCTTAATGTAGAAGCAGCTAAATCTTGTGTTATCCTGATTGTGTTTCCACAATACTTGAATTGTTTCTTTCTGGCTGCTTGTAATATTTTCTCCTTGACCTGGAAACTCTGGAATTTGGTTACAATATTCCTAGGAGTTTTCCTTTGGGGATCTCTTTCAGGAGGAGATGAGTGGATTCTTTCAATTTCTATCTTGCCCTGTGGTTCTAAAATATCAGGGCAGTTTTCCTGGATAATTTCTTGAAAGATGATGTCTAGGGTCTCTTTTTGATCATGGCTTTCAGATAGTCCAATAATTTTTAAATTCTTTCTCCTGAATCTATTTTCCAGGTCAGTTGTTTTTCCAATGAAATATTTCACATTGTTTTCTAATTTTTCATTCTTTTGGATTTATTTTACAGTGTCTTGATTTCTCATAAAGTCACTAGCTTCCAATTGCTCTATTCTAATTTTTAAGGAAGTATTTTCTTCAGTAATCTTTTGGACTTCCTTTTCCATTTGGCCAATTTTGCTTTTTAGGGCATTCTTTTCCTCATTGGCTTTTTGGACCTCTTTTGCCATTTGGGTTAGGCTATTTTTTAAGGTGTCATTTTCTTCAGTATTTTTTGGGTCTCTTTTAGCAAGCTGTTGACTTGTTTTTCATGATTTTCTTGCATCACTCTCAGTTTTTCCTCTACTTCTCTTACTTGCTTTACAAAATCCCTTTTCAGCTCTTCCAAGGCCTGGGACTGATTCATATTCTTCTTGGAGGCTTTGGATGTAGGAGCTTTGGCTTTGTTGTCTTCTTTGGTTGTATGTTTTGATCTTCTTTGTCACCAAAGTAAGATAATATAGTCTGACTTTTTGCACTGCTTACTCATGATCCCGGCCAATTACTTGAGCTTTAAACTCTTTGTTAAGGTAAAAGTCTGCTTCCAATGTGAAGAGTATAGTGTTCCAAGCTTCAGGGGTTTGTACAGCTGTTTTCAGAGGTACTTCTAGAGACCTGTAAATTTTCAGTTTTTCCAAGGTGCTATGATAAGGGGAGAGGTGTTTTCTCTCCACCGCCACAACAAGCTCCACTGCACCAGCATTCCTCCTCACCCCAGGACCGCCCCTCAGAACTGTGACCCAGATCCAAGCACCAGTAAAGCAAGAGATTCCTGCCTCAGCACTGGCAAAGAGATCCCTGCAATCCCTCTCTGATCAGCCACTTGATTCCCCCTTAGTCTGTGGGCTTGAAACTCAGGAAAAAGCTGCAGCCCTGGGGGCAGCTGAGACCTAGCTCCTTCTCTCACCGCAGTCATAGACTTTTCCCACTGACCTTCCAAGTTGTCTTTGGCTTTCATGGGTTGAGAAGTCTGGAAACTGCCACAGCTGCCCATGATTCAGTCCTCTGAGGCCTGTTCCAGGGTCACTGTGGCCTGCGTGCCCACACTGAACTACGCTCCTCTACCACCCAGCGTGATATACCTTTCTGATCAACCATCTAGGCTGTCTTTGGCTGGAAATTTGTTTCACTCTGTCTTTTTGTGGGTTCTGCTGCTTTATAATTTGTTTAGAGCCATTTTTTTAGGTATTTGGAGGGCTTTGGGAGAGAGCTTAAGACAGTCACTGCTTTCCCTCCACCATCTTGGCTCCCAGGAGGACTTTTGATAACTATTTAGAAGTCCCACCTAGAGACAGACAAGCAGGAAGCCCCTGATGGTTAAGTTAGCAGTCTTTCACAATTTTTACCTTGCTAGAGGAATTAGAGCACAAGTTAATGGTTGCAGATTCATCCTTTGAGGGTACAAGGGGGATTTATGAGTTTTAGTATTGAGGAAACTTCATCTATCTCACACGGGATTTTCTCCAAACTGGCCTTTGCAAGACTGTAAATTGTGCCTTCAAATGTTCTGCCTACTTTCAAACAATGTTCTTGAACTCCCATTTACATGTTTTTTTCATTCAATACATCCATATCTTGGGTAAAAGTTTAATCAAAACTTAAAAAAAATCAATTATTAAAAGTAAAATTAAGTGTATTTGGGGACTGCTTAAGGGAAAAGAAAAAAATATCATTTAACCTATACCATTTTAATAATACAAAAATAAGAGTATTCTAACAATTAAAAAATCATGGTTTAGCAATTGGGTAAGGACTTTTTTTAAGGAGTTAATTGTAATGAAATGTATGTTCCTATATTTATTCTGCTTTGGGGGAAGAGTTCATATTGCAAGAGATGAAAATGATATTTGTTTTCTGTGCAGGAGAACCCATCTGTCTTGATTTTGCAGACCAGTAGAAAGTTGAGGGAAGCAGTCTGTTAATATGGAAGCTGACTTCTTTGGCCTCTGTACACCATCAGCGACCCAATGATTTGGGTCACTTTTCAAGATATGAAAATGAAAATGAATCTGCTGGGCATCACATACTCCACCAGGATAAAAGGAAGAAAGCAAGAAAATATGGAAAAGGGGAAAGGGGAAGGGAATAAGCATTTATAAAGTGCTTACTACGTGCCAGGCACTGTGCTAAGTACTTATTTTTTATAGATATTATCTTATTTGATATGGCTATGGATATTTGATAATATTTTGTAACTTCAGTGAATGTGATGGTAGCAATGTGATTTTGCCCCTCAATGATGCAGGTCACAGCCCTTCAGGGCTGCCCACCCTGTGTCACTTTCACCCCTGTCATCAGAGCAGCCTCCTAAAAGGGGTTCACTCAATCTACTGGGTGGGAGCCTTCCTCATGTTCTCTTGACATTGTATGGACACCAGTGAAGTTCATGGACTGCCCATTTTGGTTTACAGATTTTAATTGTTTTAAAATTATTAATATTTAATCACCTACTGTCAGGCATGGCAACCCATGTGTGACAATAGATGATTAAATGTTATTAAGTTTTAAAAAAAACAATTAAATCTATTAACCAACCTGTCTTTCAATTTAAAGAGCTGGCTAAATCTTCATACTTAAGATGTTAAAAAAGCAATTAACCAAATTAATTCAATTCAGAAGCATTTACTGAACAGTTAACATGCTTAAGGCTTTATGCTAGATGTGTCCTAGAAGGTAAGAAGGTCCCAGGACACAGTGAATTCTCCAAAAGATGGCCTGGTGGTAGCATGGCCAGTTTTTCCAGTCTTTGTCTTATACCTCAAGTTTGGGGTCCCTTTCTCCTCACCCTTGTCCTTGAATCCCAATACTTGTTGAATCTTTCCTCTGCTCTGCTGCTTGTCCCCTGGAATATTAATGATACCAATCATTTAGAAGGGGTATGAGTTCACGTTTTGGCATGGGAGCAAGGGTGGAGTGGGGGAGAAGATTGCATTTTAAGTCTATTGTCTAATCATTTCATGTCATATTCCTTCCAATTAATGTAATATCACACTTTGGAGTCAGGGGAATGTTTCAGTTATTGTTGAAAATTCAGGGCATCTGCCTACTCAGCCTATACCTAAAGTTGTCTCTGGTCCTAGCTGACTTCCAGAATGACATCCTAGGGTTGAAATTAAAACTCCTAACCCGTCCAACATTAATGACCTTGTATGTTGTTACTTAATATGGTATGAATACATCAATAAATGAATGAATTATAAAGCATTTATTAAGTGGTTACTATTTGCAAGGCATGGAGACAGAGACAAGTTAATAAGATAATCTTTGCCCTTCAAGGACTTTACATTCCAATCAGGAAAGAAAATAATTTAGGAAGATGAAAAGAAGTGGGAATTGGCATGAGCAGAAACAATAGCATGGTTTGGAAAGGCAGAAAAAAAACATTGAGGTCTGTTTCTGGTCAAGACCAAGTGGGAGCTAACCTTTCAGAGCTTAGAGTTATCCCATGGTCAAAGGGACAGAAACTCAGTTTCTGGTTTGTGGAAGGGAGATGAGGAAGTTAATGTTATATCATAGATTTAATGAGCACACTGATTATTTAAACTTTGTATTAAGCCCCTACTATATACACATCTCTGTCTATGCTAGACCCTGGGGAGAGAGATGAAAAATCATAGTCCCTGACCTTTAAAAGCTCAGAGCCGACGGACACTTCCCATTGCTGTAGAGGAGAACAAATGGCAGAGATATATGCCATCCTGTCCTGTAGCCATGAAGAAAGTTGCTCTGATATCTTTTTTTTTCTTAATTGATGATTTTTTTCTTAATTTATTTTTAGTTTTCAACATTCATTTCCATAAGCTTTTGAGTTTTAAATTTTCTTCCCTTCCCTCTCTGCCTCCCTCCTTAAGACAGCATGCAATGTGATATAGGCTCTACATATACATTCCTATTAAACATATTTTCACATTAGTCATGTTGTAAGGAAGAATTAGAACCAATAGGAGAAACCACAAGAAAGAAGAAACAAAACAAAACAGAAGAAAAAAAAAGATCAAATAGTATGCTTCAATCTGCATTCAAACTCCATAGTTCTTTCTCTGGATATGGATAGCATTTTTCATCATGAGACTTTTGTTGATATCTTAGATCCTTGCATTGCTGAAAAGATCTAAGTCTATCAAAGTTAGTCATCACACAGTGTGGCTGTTACTACATACAACATTCTCCCGGTTCTGCTCACTTCATTCAGCATCAGTCCATGCAAGTCTTTCCAGGATTTTCTGAAATCTGCTTGCTCATCATTTCTTATAGCATAATAGTATTCCATTACATTCATATACCACAACTTGTTCAGCCGACCCCCAATTCATGGGCATCCCCTCAATTTCCAGTTCTTTGCCACCAGACAAAGAGCTGCTATAAATATCTTTTGTGCATGTGGGTCCTTTTTTGATTTTTATGATCTCTTTGGGATACAGCCCTAGAAGTTCTGGTATCTTTTTGTTTGTTCTTGTCTCAAGAAGTAGCATGGGACAGAAAATTAGGAGCTAGATGGCCTGGGGTCCAGTCTGGGCTGTCACACCACAGCTGGGGGCATTGGTACAAGTCATGACTTTTCTCTAGGCCTCATTTTCCCCATCTTAAAAATGCCTCAAAGAACATTGACTACACTTCTCTTTTGACCTTATCTGAGGCATGAGTAAGGTCATTGTGTGTGCTAGTATTTTGAAAATTGTAAAACAATGTGCAAATAAATGCCCTCCAAGACTTGTAGAGGCCTTCCACTTAGAGCTGGAAGGGATCTCAGAAGACTTTGGCTAATTCAGTGCTCTGATTTTACTGAAGAGGAAACTGAGAGCTAGAGAGTGAAGCAGATTGCCCAAGATCCCCCAGTGAGCAGAAGACACACAACCTTTCAGAGAAGCATCTACTACATCTGACTGTCTGAGCCACTGCTTGCCTACCTCTGCCTCTACCTGCCTCTGTTCCATCTGTGGTCCTGGTAAGCTGGCACCCATTCTGCCCCTGTCCATAGCTGGGATCCCTCAACTTTGACTGCCCTACTATCTGATGCTTGGTCAAGTTGCTTCCTTTCTATTCCTCAGTTTCCTCTTACAAAAAAAAAATTATGAGGATGACTACATGTTCTCTAAGTATACTGATCCTCCTTCTACTCCCACCAGAACTTGGATTCTTTATTTTTATTTAATAAATTTATTTATTTTTAGCTTTCAACATTTACTTCCACAAGATTTTGAGTTTCAAATTTTCACACCAGCTCGCCCCTTCCCCCACCCCAAGATGGCATGCATTCTGAATACTCCTTCCCCTAGTCTGCCTTCCCTTCTATTTCTTCCCCCCTTCTCTTATCCCTTTCCCCTTCTATTTTCCTGTAGGGCAGGATAGATTTCTGTAAACCATTTCCTGTATTTCTTATTTCCCAGGTACATGTGAAAACATTTTTTTTCAACATGTGTTTTTAAAACTTTGTGTTCCAAATTTTCTCCCTTCCTTCCTCCACACCTACCCTTATTGAAAAGGCAAGCAACTCAATATAGGCCATACATGTGCAGTTATGGAAAACTCTTCCATACTAGATATGCTGTGAAAAGCTAACTCTATTTCTCTTAATCCTATCCCATCCCCCCATTTATTCTATTCTTTCTTTTGGCCCTGTCCCTCCTCAGAAGTATTTGCCTCTGATTACCCCCTTTTCCAATCTGCCCTCCTCTCTATCATCCCCCTACTCTCTTGTTCCCTTCCCCTCCTATTTTCCTGTAGGGTAAGACAGATTTACATACCCAATTGAATGTGTATGTTATTCCCTCCTTAAGTCAAATCCTATGAGAATAAGATTCACTCATTCCCTCTCACCTTCCCCCATTTCCCCTCCACTGTAAGAGCCTTTTCTTTTCTGTTTTTTTGTGAGATAATTTACCCCATTCTACCTCTCCCTTTCTCCTTCTCCTAATATAATCCTCTCTCACCCCTTAATTTTATTCTCCAGATATGACCCCTTCATCTTCAACTCACCCTGTGCCCTCTATCTATCTATCTATCTATCTATCTATCTATCTATCTATCTATCTATCTATCTATCTATCTATCTATCTATCTATCTATCTATCTATCTAATATATCTATCTATCTACCTACCTACCTACCTACCTATCTATCTATCTATCTATCTATCTATCTATCTATCTATCTATCTATCTATCTATCTATATTTACATACATATAATTTTTTCCCTCCAACTATCCTAATACTGATAAAGGTCTCATGAGTTACAAATATCATCTTTCCATTCAGGAATGTAAACAGTTCAACCTTAATAAGTCTCTTATGATTTCTCTTTCCTGTTTACCTCTTCATGTTCCACTTGAGGCTTGTATTGGAAAGTCAAATTTTCTATTCAACTCCAGTCTTTTCATCAAGAATGCTTGAAAGTCCTCTATTTCACTGAATGACCATTTTTCCCCCTGAAGAATTATACTCAGTTTTTTCTGGGTAGGTGATTCTTGGTTGTAATCCTATCTCCTTTGCCCTCTGGAATATTATATTCCATGCCCTGTGGTCCCTTAATGTAGAAGCTGCTCAATCTTGTGTTATCCTGATTGTGTTTCCACAATACTTGAATTGTTTCTTTCTGGCTGCTTGTAATATTTTCTCTTTGACCTGGAAACTCTGGAATTTGCCTACAATATTCCTAGGAGTTTTCCTTTGGGGATCTCTTTCAGGAGGAGATTGGTGGATTCTTTCAATTTCTATTTTGCCCTTTGGTTCTAAAACATCAAGGGAGTTTTCTTTGATCATTTCTTTTTTTTTGTTTTTTGTTTTTTGTTTTTTTCTTTTTTGTTTTTTGTTTTTGTTTTTAGTGAGGCAATTGGGGTTAAGTGACTTCCCCAGAGTCAGACAGGTAGGAAGAATTATGTGTCTGAGTCTGGATTTGAACTCAGGTCCTCCTGACACCCAGGCTGGTGCTTTATCCACTGCGCAATCATTTCTTGAAAGATGACGTCTAGGCTCTTTTTTTGATCATAGCTTTCAGATAGTCCAATAATTTTTAAATTCTCTCTCCTGGATCTATTTTCCAGGTCAGTTGTTTTTCCAATGAGATATTTCACATTGTTTTCTAATTTTTCATTATTTTGGATTTGTTTTACAGTGTCTTGATTTCTAATAAAGTCACTAGCTTCCAATTGCTCTATTCTATTTTTTAAGGAAGGATTTTCTTCAGTAATCTTTTGGACTTCCTTTTCCATTTGGCCAATTTTGCTTTTTAGGGCATTCTTCTTTTCATAGGCTTTTTGGACCTTTTTTGCCATTTGGGTTAGGCTATTTTTTAAGGTGTTATTTTCTTCAGTATTTTTTGGGTGTCCTTTAGCAAGCTGTTAACTTGCTTTTCATGATTTTCTTGCATCACTCTTATTTCTCTTCCCAGTTTTTCCTCTACTTCTCTTACTTTCCTCTCAAAATCCCTTTTCAGCTCTTCCAAGGCCTGGGACTGATTCATATTTTTCTTGGAGGCTTTGGATGTAGGAGCTTTGACTTTGTTTTCTTCTTCTGGTTGTATGTTTTGATCTTCTTTGTCACCAAAGTAAGATAATATAGTCTCATTCTTTTTGTACTGCCTGCTCATGAACCCAACCAATTACTTGAGTTTTAAACTCTTTGTTAAGGTAAAAGTCTGCTTCCAATGTGGAGAATGTACTGTCCCAAGTTTCAGGGGTTTGTACAGCTGTTTTCAGAGATGCTTCTAGGGACCTGAAAATTTTCAGTTCTTCCAAGGTACTATGATAATGGGCTAGGTGTTTCCTCTCCACCAATACAACAAGCTTCACCACACCAACATTCCTCCTCACCCCAGGAACACCCCTCAGAACTGTGACCCAGATCCAAGCATGGGCAAAGCAAGAGATTCCTGCTTCAATACTGGCAAAGAGATCCTTCCAATTCCCCTCTGATCAGCCACTTGATTCCCCCTCAGTCTGTGGGCTGGAAGCTCAGGAAGCAGCCGCTGCCCTGGGAGTGGCTAAGACCTAGCTTCTTCTCTCACCACAGTCACAGACTTTTCCCACTGACCTTCTAAGTTGTCTTTGGCGTTTGTGGGTTGAGAAGTCTGGAAACCACCACAGCTGCCCACGATTCAGTCCTCTGAGGCCTGCTCCAGGATTACTGCGGCCTGTGCGCCCACACCAAACTACACTCCTCTGCCTGCCTGGTGTGATATACCTTTCCAATCAGCCATCCAAGTTGTCTTTGGCTGGAAATTTAGTTTACTCTGTGTTTTTGTGGGTTCTGCTGCTTTAGAATTTGTTTAGAGTCATTTTTTGTAGGTATTTGGGGGGGTTTGAGGGAGAGCTCAAGCAAGTCACTGCTTTCCCTCTGCCCCCCCAGAACTTGGATTCTTAAGCTAGAACTGAGGCTCTGAGGGGTGAGCCTCTGCCTTATCTTGCCTGAAATCTGGGCTGCCAGACACTTCCTCTCCATTTTCATTTCAGACTATCATCCCCCTATTCCTTTCCAATTCCAAGGGTTATTCTCCTCTATTAGCATGCAAGATCATCAGGACAAGATCAGGCTTCCTTATTTGCAGTTGTTTCCCTAGCACTTAGCACATAGGATGCATTTAAATGTGTTTTCATTTATTCATTCATTTGTTCATTCATTCATTCATTCATTCATTCTTGCTAGGCCTAAATTCTAGAATGTCAGCATCTGGAAGACCCAGAATTTCCCTAAGCCCTTTCTTTAACTAGCATCATGAGGACCTTGTTCCTTGCCCAGCTCAAACACTCAGCTCTTCAATTCTCATTTTTAATACAGCTACATGCTCAGCCACTAGGGGCACCAAGCCTTGTTAATGCCTGTTGCACTGACCTCCTCAGCACCAAACAGAGTGATTCACATTTCCATAACAGTTCAGGTGTCAGGCAGATTCAAAGACCTATTATTGAGTCAGTGGAAAGCATGGGCATTTGGTGCTGCAGGCCTGGCAATGATTTACAGCTCTCCCTGACACATATTTAGGTTGCCCCTGTAGTGTACTTGGCATGTACTATTGGGGAATGCAGTTGTATACAAAATTAGTGATACCCTTCCCAGACTTGTGATCTTATTGAGTTCAGGGACTGAGTCTGGTCTCAAATTCATACCACTAGTGCCTTGCTCTGTGTACAGTAATAAGAATGACTCACTTTTCTAGTTTTAATGTTTTCAAAGAACTGTCCTCACAATAATGTGATGTAAGGATGATTAGATTATGGAAAGAGGGCTGGATTTGGAGTCAGACATCCTAGGTTTCCATCTGGCTCTGCTACCTTCCTCCTTTGGAAGTTGGGCAAGGCATTGCAGCTTTCTCTATTTCAGTTCCTCCTCAAGAAAAGGGAGATGGACTGGGTGATTTCTACCATTGCTTCTTGTTTTGAACTGACCTCATTATCTCCTTTTTAAAGCCAAAGTGGCAACCTCAGGGAGCTCATATCATTTGCCTACAGTCTCACAATCAGTAAGTGTCAGCTTTGGAATCCAGTTGCACATCTCCTGTTTCTTGATCCAGCCTTTTCTAAACTACACAATTCTGTCTTTCCTGGAGGTACTTGAGAGATGCTTGTTTCATTGGATGTTAGTAAATTGAGTACTTCTTAATATTGTGCCCTTTGTACTAGTTGAGCCCTGAGTCTTGATGTAATAGGTTGGCTACAATTTTTGATGTGTCTTTCACAATACCTCTTTCTCATTCCCTCACTCAGGGAATACGTGGGCATGCATTGCCAGAGCTAGCTCAGTGTTTGGGAGGCTCTGAAGGAAGGTGTGGGAGAGAAGAGGTATTACACTTTACCAACCTGAAGGTCTACAGAGCCATCGTGCTGACCTCATTGTTGTGTGCCTGTGAAACCTCGACAGTCTACCAGTGCCACTCCAGGAAACTGAATCACTTCCATTTGAACTGTTTTAGGAAAATTCTGAAGTTCACCTGGCAGGATAAGGTACCAGACACTGAGGTCCTTTCTCAAGATGAACTGCCAAGTATTCAAACTCTACCACAGAGAGCAGAACTCTGATGGGCTGGCCATGTTGTTCAAATGCCAAGCATGTGTTTACTTAAAAGACAATTTCACAGAGAACTCACACAAGGCAAGTACTCACATGGTGACCAGAAAAAGACATACAATGACACTCTCAGGGCCTCTCTGAAGAACTTTGGAATTGATTGGGTGACATGGGAGATGCTGACAAAGGGCTACCCAGCATGGCATGCCTGCATCAAAGAAGGCACTGTACTCTATGAGCAGGATTGCAGTAACTCAAAACAAATGTGAGATGTGCAAATTTGGCACCATCTCCACCCCAAATGTCGTGCCTGACCTGTGGTAGAGCCTTCAGAACTTGTATTGGTCTGGATGCCAGTCAGATGCACTATACCTTGACCCCAACATAGTGAGGATATCATTTTGGTCATAAAGGAGAATGAAGGACAACAACTAACCAATATGGGCATGTAAGTGTTTGACTTGTTTTGCTACCCCTTCAGAAGAATCCCCAGCTCTTCTTTAAGCACTTATGATAACAAAATGTTAAATATTGAATCTGATCGAAAATCAGCCTAGGTTTTGCTGGAGCTTCCCACTCATCAGGCAGACACTCTTCTTTCCCTCTTTTTTCCCAGAAATCATGAAACTACCCTTCCCTCTATAGTGGATCTAACCTTGCTCTGGTAGGGGAAAGTCCCACTTGCCTCTTTATAGGCTACATGACTCACAGTATCACAGTAGATTAAGGATCATAAGTCCTGTCTCTGACTTTTACTTTCTGTTGGACCTCAGGCAAATCACTTAAATTTCTTCATCTGTCAAATGAGGTGCTTGGTCTGAATGGTCTCTGAAATGACTTCTCGCTTTAGCTCTATGAGCCTTCTATGAAGATGAGCTGTCTGCCTTCCTTGTTGTCTTCCTATCTGCCACTGCGGTTGTATTGAAGATGCTTATGGGGAGCCCAGGGATGATGTGCTAATAGCCTCGTCCTTTTTCCACACAGAAAGAAGCTATTCCATCCATCTGAGCAGTAATACATGAAACATTAGAGGGTGCCCCAAAAGCAGCCAAGGCTGAAAAGTACACGGCAACTTTGCTGTGTAAAAGAATAGCAGGATAGAGACATGTCCCAAAAACATTGTTCTTTCTCATGAGTTCTTAACCTGTGTGTGTGTGTGTGTGTGTGTGTGTGCTTCCAAGACATCTTACCAATCTGGGGAAACTTGTAGATTCCTTCTCAGATTAATGAATTTAAATGCACAAAATAAGATCCAAATAGACAAACAATGATTTTAAAGTGGTTGTCAAAGAATTTTAAAAGAAATGAGTTCACAGACCACAGATTGAGAATCCCTATAATCACTATAAACCCTACAGAAAAAAATGGAAATGAGAAGGCAATAACTGTAATGATGAGGATGATGATGGTGATGATGGTGGTGGTGGTTGGTGGTCGTGATAGGAGTGTTGGTGACATTAGTTGCTGGCATTTAAAATATTATTTTAAAGGTGATGAAAAAACATCATTTCTTTTGCTGGAGGCTCAAACCCAACCCCATTTAAAAGTCACTTGGCTTGACTCTCTCTAACTTCATTGGCCCTTCTAAAACATAGTCTCAGCACTTTGGTTTTATGGTTGTGGGAAGTGATGTGTATGTAAAAGAAAATTCCATTTAAACATAGATGAGAATCAGGAGTTTAATCAAGCACATAACTTTCCCTACAGGAAATAGCCTGTTTCTTGAAAATTAATGGCTTGGAAGACTGTTTAGCATCTGAAAATCCACCTCAGTCACTGTGTGTGATGTGTGAGGTGCAAACAAGGTAGATAGGATTGTGCCAGCTCTGAGATGCTGAAAAGCTAGAAATCTGGTGTGTGTAATCTCTTATTAAGAAGGAATGTTTTCTTTCACATTGGGTGTACATATTCATATGATAGTTATCATTAGTCTGGGTCACACTAAAATTTGGACAGTAGGGGTCTGAGGAAGACCACCGTGGTTGAAAACAATCTTACTTAAAAATTTTTTTTCCAATTACGTGTAAAAACTAATTTTAACATTTTTTTAAAAATTTTGAGTTCCAAATTATCTCCTTCCCTTCCTTCCCTCCCCCCTCACTGAGAAGGCAAGCAATTTGTGATAGGTTATGCATGTGCAGTCATGCAAAACATATTTGTATATTAGCAAAGTTGTGAAAGAAAACAAAGACAAAAAAACCCAAGAAAAATAAAGATTTTTTTAAAATATGCTTTCATTTGCACTCAGGCTTCTTCAGTTCTTTCTCTGGAGGTGGATAACATTTTTCATCTGATTCCTTTGGAATTGTTTTAAATCATTGCATTGCTAAGAATAGCTAAGTCATTCACTGTTGATCATTGTACAATATTGCTGTTACATGAACAATGTTCTTCTCACTTCACTTTGCATAGTTCATGTGAATCTTCCCAGGTTTTTCTGAAACCATCCTACTCATGATTTTTTTTATAGCACAATATTATTCCATTACAATCACATATCACAACTTATTTAGTCATTCCCCAATTACTGGGCATCCCCTTAATTTTCAATTCTTTGCCATCATAAAAAAGAGCTGCTATAAATACTTTTGTATGGATGAGTCCTCCCCAGCACACACTTTTTTTTTTAAAATCTCTTTGGGATACAGATCTACTAGTGATTTTGCTGGATCAAAGGGTATACACAGTTTTATAGACTTTTGAGCATTGTTTCAAATTGCTCTCCAGAATGCAAAAGTCTCATTAAACAATTTTAAAAATAGATTATTTGGTTCCTGTTGATAGATCCTTATTCAGATAGGTAATTTTGACTCAAAAAGAGAGGTTGTGAAAGAGGTGGATCCTGAAGAACTTTGGACAGAGGTTCACAATATTATATAGGAGGCAGCAGTCCCAACAACACATAACATTCCAAAGGAAAAGAAGAGCAAGAAAACAAATTGGCTGTCTGCTGAGGCTTTACAGATAGCTGTAAATTTGGACCACTGAAAGATACCTTGGGGTTTAAGGGCTAAATTTTTTTCTTCAGGTCCATGCCTTAAACCCAAATCACTTTGACTTTCATTGATTGGCCAACAATAGGTCCCAGGCCATGCCCTACTTGATCATTGTTTGGGCCTTGATTGACTCAGAGAAAAAAAAAGTAAATAGTCATTTCTATTTTGGGCAGAAACCCTAAGGATCTTTCCCTTATTGATTTTTTTTTTTACTAGGTAAAAGAGGCCATTCTCAGCCCCATTTCTTTCTACCTTGAGACTTAGGGAAGACTTTAGTTTAAAAAGGCCAAGATCTCCCACTGCATCCAAGACCATCTCCAGTCATCCTGCCACTGAACCCAGATGGCTTGGGAGGAGAAAGTGAGGCTGGTGACTTTTCACAGCCCTTTCTCACTTAAATCCAATTCACTTTTGTGTCATAGCATCACCTCCCTAACGTAGTGGTCCTCTTCAGGAACAAAGCACAAACAATAACAATAGATAGGTAAAGAAAGAAAAAAAGGAAAAGGAAAGATATACCCAAGTGAATGCAGAATTCCAGAGAATAGAAAGGAGAGATTAGAAGTTTATCTTAAATGAGTTCTGCAAAGAAATAAGAGAAAACAATAGAATGTGAAAGACAGTGATCTCTTCAAGAAAAAAATAAACACTTAAAGAGAACCTTTCATGCAAATAAGAGCATAATAAAAAATAGTAGACTAAGCAGAAGTAGAAGAGATTAAGAAGAGGTGGAGGAATACACACAAAAATATTCAAGAAAGAGCTTAAATGGCCAATAATCATGATGGTGTGGTCACTGATCTAGAGCCAGACATCCTGGAGAATGAAGTCAAGTGGGCCTTAGGAAGCATTGTTAACAATAAGTCTGATGGAGGAGATTGCCAGCAGCTGGCAGACAAGCGGTTAAGAAAAATTAAAGAGAAATAAAATAAAAGGCCAGGGGGAGTCAAGGGTGATCAGTCACAGGACTGTTTATTTCTAGTAAAGCTTGAACTTTTATACATAAAAGTGAAATGATGATTTACAATATCCAAAGAGCAAGAGCTAAAGATCCAAAGTTCTCACAAGATAAGACACCTGGGGAGCATAGCTTCAGGGTACACGGTTCTCACTAGATAAGACACCTGAGGAGCATTGCTTCAGGGTGAGGGTTAATTGTCTATTCTAAACCTTCTTTGTTTACCTGTGACTATGCGCTTTCCCACTGTACTCAGCAGCAAAGCAAATCCAGGGTACAGTCAAGGACAGGTGATCCAGAGAAGGCCTTTGCCTTTACCCGTACTGAACCCCAATAGTTAGAGATTTTCCAGGTAGATCCCGTTCCCAACAGGGGATGGAACACTAGCTGAGATATTTAAAACCCTAAAAAGATGATGCTGTTAAAGTGCTGTACTCGGTAGCCAGTCAATTTGTAAAACTCAATAATGGCCACTGGATTGGATAAGATCAGTTTAGGTCCCAGTTCCGAAGAAGGGCAATGCCAAAGAATGTTCAAATTACTGAACAATTGCACTCATTTCACATGCCAGCAAGGTTATGCTTAACATTCTGCAAGCTAGGCTTCAGTAATATGTGAACTGAGAATTACTAGAAGAGCAGGCTGGTTTTCAAAGAGGCAAAAGTAAAGACCAAATTGCCAACATTCACTGAAGTATGAAGAAAGCAAAGGTGTGCTAGAAAAGAAAAAAAAACCCTTCTGTTCCATTGACGACACTAAAGCCTTTGACTGTGTGGATTACAGCAAAATGTGGCAAGTCCTCAAAGAAACAGGTGCACCAGATCATCTTACTTGTCTCCTGAGGAACCTCTATAAAGGACAGGAAGCAACGGTTAGAACTGGACATGGAACAACTGATTGGTTTAAGAATGGAAAAGGAGTACAACAAGGCTGTATTTTGTCACCTTATTTATTTAAGGTATATGTAGAGTACATCATGTGAAATGCCAGACTGGACAAACCAGAAGCTGAAATTAAGGTCACTGGGGAAAATGTCAACAATCTCAGATATGTAGATGATAGGCAGGAAGTGAAAAGGAATTAAGAAGCCTTTTGATGAGGGTGAAAGAGGAGAGTGTAAAAGCTGGCTTGAAGCTTAACATTTAAAAAAACACACACACTAAAATCTTGGCAACTGGTTCCATCACTTCCTGACAAATAGAGGGAGAAGAAATGGAAAGAGTTTCATATTTTTTATACTCTTGGGCTCAAAGATCACTGCAGATAGTGACTATAGCCATGAAATTAAAAAAGTCACTTCTCCTTGGCAAAAAAGCTGTGGCAAATCAGGACAGCATACTAAAAAGCAGAGACATCACCCTGCCAACAAAGATCTGCATAGTCAAAACTATGCTTTTTACAGTAGCAATGTATGACTGTGAGAGTTGGATTATAAGGAAAGCTGAGCATCACAGAATAAATGCTTTTGAATTGGGGAATGGAGTCCCTTGGACTGCAAGGAAATCAAATCAGTGAATACTTATAGAAAATACTTATAGAAAATAGAAAATACAGCAACTAAAGCTTAAATATTTGGCCATATAATGAGAAGATGGGACTCACTGGAAAAGAT
>NW_020954623.1:3928634-3971879 GCF_900497805.2 Vombatus ursinus | reverse complement strand
TAAATATTTGGCCATATAATGAGAAGATGGGACTCACTGGAAAAGATCCTGATGCTGGTAAAGATTGAAAGCAAAAGGAGAAGGGGATGGCAAAGGATGAGATGGATAGATAGTATCATGGATATAATGAACAAGAGTTTGTACAGACTTCAGGAGATAGTGGAGGACAGAAGGGCCTGATGTGCTATGGTCCATGGGATCACAAAGAGTGAGACATGACTGAATAACTGAACAGTAACAACAATGAAAGGGAGTCACATGAAATAAGGATGTGGTAATCACAGGGAACAAGATTATAGAGGACTTTAAGAGTCAATCAGAGGATTCACTATAGTACAAGAGACATTGTCCTCAAAATTTGCTCATCATCAGCAAATTGTCTTGTAAGGTCAATAGGAGAGCTGATTATTGTACAGTTGGCCATGGATATTCATTGACCAGTAACAAGTCTTCCTCACGGAAAGATGTGGACAAGTATCACTTAGGGGGAAGAGGGGAGACTGAGTGACTATTGTAGCCCAATCAGTGAGGTAAGTCACAGATCAATCCAAGGATGAAAGTAATGGGAGTTGACACTGGTACTGAAAATAGAAGGCTGAAGAAACCAAGATAATCATTCTTTTATAAAAAGGCAAATCTCTCTCTCTCTGTTCTATATATGTGTATTTATACATATGTGTATATGTATATAGCTATGTGCAAATGTATGTGTGTTTCCATAACGCATTTGAGCATAGTCACTCATGCATAGTCATAAGACTACTGGTCATGCTAAAGAGATATGGTAGAAAACTCATCATTGTTGTCATTTTTAAGTAATACAAACTCATCAGGATTAATTTAAACTTTTAAAAATCCATGTTATCTACCAATTTTCCCATTTCAGGTTAACAAGTATTCCATTTGTGGGATACCTTTGAAGTCAAAATACAGACTTTTACTACTTTGTGGTCACAGGCCTAACACATCAACACATGTACACACACTCATTTCATGGAAAGAGAAGAAGCAATAAGAAGACAAAACTCCAGATATTCACTGGGATCAGTAATCTATGAGATGATGCATAGCACTGTGTCAAGGGGGCACAACATTCAGAATTCCGTTGCAGTCTGACCCACCAAACAGCCAGAGTGGGGAAAGGAGTAAGGAGTAGACATTGGTGGGGGGGCAGAAAAGAAAACATCGTTTTCTACTAAGCAGTTTTGATTGGTAACAGAGCATGTGAGCAGGGGCAGGCAAGTCTTCATGGAACACACTGATTAGCAAGAGGCATGGAAGAACGTGAATCTTCGTGGTTCTGTTCCTGTGGCCAAAACAAATATCAGAGCTACAGATTCTTGTGGGAAATCACTTGAGAAATCATTATATGGACTTGGGGCTCAGCTGGATCTTGAAAACCCCAGGTTCTGAGTTAGAGGTCACTTTGTTGTTGCTTGAGGTTACCAGCTGCTGCTGCCATATCCAAGCCTTTCTCTGTTTGCATATGGAATAAGAACTTGACATGAAAGTCAACTTTAGAAAGATCAAATGTCTTCTTGGCCTGCTCCTTGGGGCTGGAGGCTATCATGTGTGAGAGATCAATGCTAAAGTTTCATTTGAAGGCAAAGGGGGGCAGCTAGGTGGCGCAGTGGATAGAACACTGGCCCTGAAGTCAGGAGAACTTAAGTTCAAATCTGGCCTCAGACCAAACACTTGACACTTACTAGCTGTGTGACCCCGGGCAAGTCATTTAACCCCAATTGCCTAAAAAAATCATTTGAAGGCAAAGGGTAGAACCTTAAAGGGAAGATGTGGTCAGCTAGGAAGTACCAGGATGTTGGGTAGAACTAGATCCCACACCCTCCCTTTTTTGGTGATGATTTCCATTTCTATTTTTATAGTGGGAAGAGTGGGGGGTAAGGAATCCTCTGCCACTTTACAAGTTCTGACATTATAGTAAAGTTACTATAGGCCTCAGTTTCCTCAAACCTAAGAGAATACTCGTATTTGTCCTACTTACCTACAGGACTGTTGAACAAAATCCCAAGCTCCTATGATGATAGTTCTAGAGCTGGAAGAGCCCTGGGAGGCCATCTAGTTCAGGGCCCTGGGAGGTCATCTAGTTCAGGGCCCAGGGAGGAAAATAAATTTGTCTAAGGTCAGTGTCCGACGCAGAATTTAAACCTAGTCCTCTGCCAGCAGAGAGAATACTCACTATGCTGCACAAACTTTGTAAAACGTAATTGGCAAACACATGACAGTTAGCATTTTTCTTATTTATCACCTCGTTATATATTACTTCCCTTCCTGAAATCTCTGGTTCAAATGAACTGTCCTCTCTGTTCCTCCTGCACAGCCCTCTATTTCCCATCTTTGTGCTTCTGCTCCCACCGTCCTCCGTGTTTGATGTACACGCCTTCATCTCCGCCTTCGGGACTGAGCTCACACACCAACTTCGATGTGAATCTGGCACCGATCTCAGCTGCTGCTGTCCTCCCTTCCAAAGAGCCTGGCTTTTAACTGCCTTCAATTTATTCTGCATAATCTCATACATGTATAGAATAAATAACGCAATGAGAAAGTGCTTATGAAGTGCTTACTGTGTGCTCACTCTGCTAATCACTGGGTTTACAAATACAAGTAAGCAAGATAGTCCTTGAGAGGAGGAATAGCTCCCTTTTTTTTTTTTAGGCTAACACATACTTTAACACATAGTAGGCACTTAGGCAGGTGGTGGCACAGTCAATAGAGTGGTGGGCCTGGATTTTGGAGGACCTGCAACACTTACTAGATCTGTGACCTTGGGCAGGTCACTTAACTCTGTTTGCCTCAGTTTCTCGATCTGGAGAAGAAAATGGCAAACCATTCCAATATTTTTGCCAAGAAAATCCTAAATTGGTCACAAAGAGTTAGATATGACTGAAACAACTGAACATCACCACCAAAGGCACTTAATAAGTGTTATTGATTGATTGGTTGATAATCCTGTCCTTACCTCCTATTAGATCATAAGTTAGTCTATTCTCTCTTTTTCTCTCCTTTAGACCTATTTTGATAACTTCTTTCCTAACCCAAACCTTCCACTCCTCTTCACTCCAAACACACACACACACACACACACACACACACCCTTGCCAAATATAGCATTCAGGCTGCTTCTTGTCGCTCTAAGTGACAGCAGGTACCAACAGACTTCCCTGCTCTCCTGTAAAGCTATCGTACTGAGGAGATAGAACTGTCTACGATGGCATGACAGATGATTTCTCTGCTTCCCAAAGTCCATTGATAGGCACATCTGGGCCAATGCAGTACTTTGGGTCCTGGTAGATGATGACAAGTTTCCTGAAGAGTAATCTGAGACTTAGGATTTGTGGGGAAAAGATACATTGTCTGTGTTTGGCAAAGCCTCAGAAACTTGGATTTCTCAGCTCCAAAAGGACATCTCAGTGTTGTGAGCATCAGGTGAGGATGCAATGCACGCCACACAGTTGAGGTAGCAGGGCAGCAAAGTGCTGAACTCAGATTGGACAGGATAGTAAATTAAGTTACCTTAGTCAATCTGATCATAAAATTGTTCATTTGGCTCAGTCATAGATAATTAAGGACGAAGTGGGGCCCTTACAGCATGCTTTAAAAGTCTGATTTGGGAAACTTTTGTCAACGTTTACTTACCTTGTTTGGCTTGCTTATAGAAGCAAGGTCAGTCATCTGTAACTCTCCCTTTGATTCTCTTAGGATCCCCAAATTGCAGTGGCCTCAAAATCCAACTCATCCCATCCCTGAGCAGGAATTCCCTATAAAACATTCCTCAAAGTAGACTTCCATCCTCTGATTATCTGAAATATTGGTGGGGGGGGAGGGAGGAAGGAGGGGAGGGTGCCACCACCCCCCAAAGCAGCCCATTTAACTCTGGGAAAGCTCTAATTGTCAGGAAGAAGAGAAATCAATCCTTTCATCAATCCTAAATTTGTCCTCTGGGCCAAGAAGAACAATTCCATTGTCTTCCATATATCAGCCTTTCAAGTGCTTAGAGGCAGTGTTGAGGAGCATTCTCTTTTCCAAGCTAAATAAATCCAGTTACTTCACTCATAACCAACCATCTGACCCCTTGTGTCCTAGAGAGATAAGGTAATCACTGGCGAATCCTTGTCATTGCACCCTGGAACGGTGCTATGGGCTTTTTCCTAACCCTTTGTGGTTGGAAAGATGGGGGGAGGGGTGGGCTTTAACTCTTCCTTTGCAATATCCTTGTCTCTGGATTGGCAGTGTGGGATGCTTAGCTGGCTCTTGCACATGGCATGGCCATCCTCAAGATAACGTGTAGCCAGAGGCATTGTTCTCTGAGACTACCCTCGACATATCCTGTGTATATCATGTGATATCATGTATATCATGTTGTCTCTGCCAGTAGATTGTTTCTTTGATCCACAGGGACATGCAGGTATGCTATTGAAACAAACAGATGCCGTTGCAACCACCCAAGGGTTCCTCGTTAGGCAGAATGGGGCCTGGGTGGGGGAAAACATGAAAAAGGGGAAGTAGACCACCCACGGGCCCTCTGCTTATTTCTGCAACTGACAAGGCTGTCCGAGCAGCGATGGGATTTGCTGGCAGTGTTAGCAGAGGCTCTGAGTCAGCAAAATATCCCATTACTGTAGAGGATGAAGACGGGCATGCTGAGTAGACACTTTTCCCCAGTGGAGCACAGCTGTAACTGATTTCTTTTAAACAACCTTAGAAAAGATCATCTTTCTCCGTTCGTTTCTCTGTTGTTAAAATCCGGGCTCCTGAGGTGTATTTCTGTCCTGGATGGTGAAGATTCCCCTTCTGGCTCTGCATGGTCATTAGAAACAGACTGGGAGTCTTGCTCCAGAATGCTCCAGAGCGTTTTCTCCTAATAAAGTTTCATTCCCAGTAATAAACCTCTCTTGATGTCTTGAGGAGAAAGACTGCCAGAAGCAGTTATTGGCAGGGTTTCCTGATTCAGTCATTTAGTGGGTCTGACTCTTCGGGACCCTGTGGACCCTGGCACACCAATACTGTCTGTGGGGTTTTCTTGGCAAAGATACTGAAGTGGTTTGCCCTTTCCTTCTCCAGTGGATTAAGACAAACAGAGGTTAAGTGACTTTCCCAGGGTCACACAGCTAAGGTCTCAGGCTGGATTAGAACTCTGGTTTTCCTGACCCTGGGAGAGAGCTAGGTGTCACTCAGTGGATAGAGCCATCAGTTACAGAAAAGCTGGTAACTTGCCCTGCTCAAGGGATAGTCTTAGTGTGAGAGTTCCTATATGAATAAAATCACTGCTCCCATCACTGTTTTAAGGGGGTTATCAGGCAGAGCAGTGCGCATGTAGTTCAGAGTTTTACAAAGGCCTTTTTCTCAATTTAAAATGGGAGCCCCTTTTCTAGGGCCCCTTTCTGAACACAATGAAGAAACATGGACAGAATGTCCTGCTTCATAAAGTTTTCTGCCTAAGAGGCCAGAATGAGACTGCCCGGGGAAAGAAGTCTCAGGCTACCACAGAATAAGTCCTGAAATAGGATTTCAGAGCCCTGGTTTTGAGGCCCAATTTCGTTTGAACCATCTATGTGTCTTTCCTCTTCTCTGGGTCTCAGTTTCCTCATCTGTAAAGTGAAGAACTGGCCTAGGATTTGTTGAGAGTTGTTTCCATTTTCTGATGTGCTTAACCATGCCTGATAGGGGAAGTTAACTGGTCACACTGGCAACGAGCTTGGAGAGGCCACGGTATAGGTGGCACCCGATGAAAATCCAGCTAGCCCAGCTTTCCCATGGCTCCCATGCCTGCTCTGCTTGGTGGAGATCCTTGGGGTTTAAATGCAACCATGTTCTAGACCTGGAGCAGATCGTGATGTGACCAGCATGTAGAGCGAGTCCTGATTGTCAGCAGGCCAGAAAACCGCCCATCATGGAAGATCGGCTGGACTCTGTTCTCCCTTATTTAGCCCTAATTATTCAGGAGCAGCATCTCCCCTCCGGGCTGCTCTTCAGTGACCTTTAGCCATTGCTCTGTTTATGAGCATCTCCAGACGGCAGAACAAGGTGGAGACTGGAGGGAGGCAAAATTAAGTTAGGGCTCGAGAATGTCCAAGACGGAAAGGGCACTGCTAATCACTACCTCTCAGCTGGAGCTGCCAGTGAATCCCCAATACAAGGCAGTCCAACCACCTCCTGCAGATGGGAGAGCAGGGGCGGCCCATTGCCTCCGAAGCAGCTGGTTCCACGTTGGGGCAGCTCAAAGGAGAGCTTAGGGGAAGCACTTTGGTGTTTGAGTATCCTCCCCTCTTGGATCTCCCCGTTATCCTGGGCAAAAATCTGACTCCAGGACTTCAACCCACTGGGCCTAGTTTTGTTCTCCAGTAACCAGAACAATCTCTCTCCTTATTTAGCCACCTGGTGTGGGATGGGTGAGGTGGGGAGACATGGTAAAATTTTGGTGTTATCTTTTAGTTAAAGATCTGTTTTGGAAATTGCTTGCAAATTGCATCTCCCTCCAAGACCTAGCCGTCAGGCAGGTAGAATCCATCCCCTGCTGCCCTTGGTAATGCTGCTGCATCTCTGTCTACAAAGCCCTTCTCCTGACAAGGCTTCTTTCTCTTTGTCAGCTGCTGGATAGGGATTGTTTCTTTGGTAGGGATTGCTTTGCCTGGCACTGATCCCCTGAGCCCTCAGGGTGGAGACAGACTGATCTGGAGGAAAGGTGATTAAAATGCAGCATGATGATATGAGAAGGAGACAATCCCAGCCCAGATTGTGATTATCCCTAAGAAACAGACAATGGCTATGCTATTCAGTAGGGGTCTATCCCATCATAAGAAAACACTGAAAATGACCTCAACTCCTTACAGGAAATAAATTAATCTTATTTTAAAGTCCAGAAGCAAAATATTCTTTGAATGTTCTCATCAATAAGAAAAAAAATGCAGTTCTATCAGATGAAGGGGATTCCCTTTCATATTCTCAGCCATAAGACTCCAGGGCTGAAATGTGATTTCGAATCACAAAGAGACAGTGAAAACCTTCTTGGAAACCTTTCAAGGCCTTGGAAGATGAGTATCGAGTGGAGCTACTGATGATGTCTCAGGCACCACATGAGCATACATCTGATCTCTACTACCTCCTCACTCATTATGATGACCTTGAAAATTTCACTGAGGACTCGAGGCCACAAGCCCCATGCTACACTTGCAGCCACGTACTGTTAGAAGCTAGAGGCTGCTGTCAATGTTTTGGATATTTCTTTCACGCGGGAAGATGGAAGGACGTAGACAAGGACATCACAGATTGAGAAAACATGGATGGGGCAAGTGAGGCACCATGTCCTGGCCTTGGAAGGAGAGAGTATCACTGTTCTCACCTTGGTCAGGTCTTAGTTGGAATGTGGTGATGTTTAGTACCTGGTGCTACAGCTGAGAAAGAACAATGCTAAGCTGGAAAGCACCTGGAAGAGGGCAAATGGGATGGAGAAGGGGTCTCAAGACCATAAGGTCATGTCAAAACAGGAAATAGATAGCCTGATTAAAAGAAGACTTTGGGGTCTGTGGAGTCATGATAGCTCTATTCAAATGTTCAAAAGATTGTTTTGTGGAAGAGAAACGAGGTTATTTTACCTGCCACATGAGGACAATGAGGTGAAGATGCAATGAGTTGAATTTCAGCTCTACTTAAGAAAAACCTTCCCTCTAATTAAAGTCATCTGTTCCAAGGTGGAATGAGCCACTACCTTGGAATGGAGTACCTCTTCCTCTCACTTCCTCCCTAACCTGTCACTGAAGGTCTTCCATCAGAGGTAGGTTGGCCTCTCTTGGTGTGTTGTAAAAATGGAGCTACCTTACGGAGGTATAGACTGAACCTGGAAACACCTCCCAAATCCCTTTCAGCTCTGGGGCCCTCTGTGAATCTATGATTGCATAGTGGTGATCCCAGCGGTTGAAGGCCAAATTCCTCCCTCTTGGTGAGATCCCTGACCAATTCAGGTAGCCAGTAGAGTTCAAGGGACCTCTTGACAGCTTGATGCCTGCAAGTGATGGGGCTTTGGGGGTAAGGACAAGTTTCAGGGACTAGTTTCCTTCACATGACCCTTCAGAAAGAACAACCCAGGGTCAATTCCTCTGGATCTCTGGGAAAATCTTTCAACTTAAGAGGATACATTCCGGGGCTAGGCTGAAATTTCTGCGTGCTGATTATTACACTCTGAATGTGGCTATAAATTCTCTGAAAGTCATGAAAGAGATAATGTCTTTGGGTTAGTGGAGACTCTAGAGAGGTAGTGCAAGGAAGTGGAAGATTGGGGAATGATTATTGGACTTGGAGCCAGACAGCTTGGGTTTGCATCTGGACTGACACTCTACCATTTAGAGACTGCCTCATTATAAGTGAGTCCCTGGGCCTCCTACAGCCTCAGTTTTGTTATTGTTTTTGTCTGTAAGATGAGAATAAGGCAAATCATCCTCATGTAACCTGCTTCACATGTAGACTTAGAGTGAGGAAGCAAGGAAATGCTATATTGAAGGGTTTTGTTTGTTTTTGTAACTCTAAGGCACCAGATAAAGTCAGGTCCCATTGAGCTGAATCCTGAAGGCCCTCCTTTCTTCCTCTCAGACTGTGCCTATAATGTCCCACTCAACTCCACCTCATTTATGAAATCTTCCCACTGATGCTCTCAGTTACCCTCCCCCATCTTCTGAGAACTTGGCAGTTTAATGGTCTACACACTCATTGGGCACTTGGCACATATTCTTTTGGAAATAGACCTTTATGTTTCTGTTCTTTATCCTAGGTGATATTATAAGGCCCTTTGAAGCCTGGGCACCAAGGTTGAGTTCCTGATCAAAGTCAGTCTGTTACAACTAGGAATCTTGGAATCATCAAATTCAAATTTTCCATTTTATGTGTGAGAGAACTGAGAGTTGGAGAAGTTAAGTGATTTACCCACATTTGTCACCCAAATTAGTAAAGCCAGGATCTGAACTTAGGACCTTTGATTCCAAATCCTTGCCTCTCTCTACTGTATTGCACTACAGTGGGAGATCATACAAAGTCATATTTATACAGCATTTTAACTTTCACCAAGTGTATTCATCATAGCATCCCTGGGAGGACAGTGTCACAAGCATCATTACCCCTAATTGAGAGACAAGGGAACTGAGCTTCTTAGTGTTAAGGGATTTACCCTATAGGTCTAGGAAATAAGTACCTGAGGCAGGATTCGAACCCAAATCTCCTGGCTCAAAAATCCAGAATTCTTGCCACTATGCCACGTTTCCTCCAGACATGTCCTACATGAGTCCTACATGGTGCTGGATCTACAATTAACTGCTGCTGCCATGAGCTGGAAGACATTCATAGTCCTCAGAGTAGAAACAGAGCTCATCTTGTCATAGTATTCATCCATCATCATATAGATTGGCAGCATTGACTTTTAATATGGAGAGAAGTTGTCCAGTTTCGATACATGCCTGGTTTCACATATATTGGTTCAGCCATCTTCTGTTTCATATTTCTAACAATAAGCTCTCTGCTTCTGCCTGAATATTATGTTCATACAGCATTTCAGTATCTCTGGCAACATAAGAATTGCTTTGGGGATTTGGGTGATGTCCCAGCCATGACTATTAAGAAAGACTTCAGAAATGAGAAAGTACAAGGAGATTGTCCACCCAACAGGAGATGATGCCAGCTGGGTGTATCTGAACACCTTACAATGAGAACACCTTACACTGAGAGGTCCTCAGCTTTGCTCCCTCCTGCCTTTTTCTCAGGAAGCTAATATTTTATCAAGAAGGCAGTCTTGCACATTTCTAATCTCAGAAGATGCATTAAGAATTTGCATGGTGTGTTTCTAAGCTACAAATGACTTATCAAGAATCCTGAAAAATCTCATCAACATACTGGAGACAACCAACCTTATTACATTTGACTGTTGAAACTTCAAGAGCTAGAATTCCTGAAATGTCTGGTCATAGGTCAGAAGAGATGGAAAACAAACCAATCCAAAGGAAGTCATTAAGGGGAGGATTAAGAGCTTTGTTAATTGCTTTAGGAAGAGTGCCTGAACCTGACCAAGTGGAGAACACGTTTTCATGACCTGGAAGCTTTGCTGTTACCAGGCTAATTCTGAGTCTTGAGTGTGAAAATGGGAACTAGTGCCTTACCTCTCCCACTCCCCTTGAAATTCCTGTTTATTAATTTCAAAATGGCTTACTCCTCTCTGTCCATGTCGTCTTTCCCCAATACGATGTAAGAAATGTTGAAGGGCCAGACAGCTTGATGAGGTAGTTAGAGATTTGTTGGAAGGATCCAGAGGCTGGGAATGGGAGGTGAGTGGGAGTGTTTGTGTCCAGTGAACACTGTCAGTTAATATAGAAATCACAGACACAAGCAGCACTGATGAAAGAAAGGTCAATGCACACATTCCAGGCAACACAAAATAAGTAAGAAAGAATTTTGGCTAGGCTGGGCCTCTGCTGGAAGATGTCCAGAAAGCATCCTGGGCCAATGATGGTCTGAGGCTAAGAATTCGGGCTGCCACCTTGGCTCCCTAGTTTGCACTGGGATTTCCTATGTTTATCTTACATTTCACACCCCACTCCCCACCCCAATGAAGTTGAGCTTCTTGAGTATATGAATTAAACAAATAATCAGTTTACCCACTACATAGGCCAAGGACTGGCAGGCAGGAAATAGATCCTTATTCATTACTTTTAAATTGATCATTTGGAACATAAATTCAGCATATGGCTTAGATTACACTAAGTAGGAGAGGAACCCTCCGTACAAATTCAGGGAAAAAAATGCTTTGCAGATCAGTAATAGGGAGCATGGTCACGAATACAGCAAATGTACCTTGCTGCTCCAGCTTGATTGATGACAGACTTGTATAGAGGGTGCAGGCAGGTCTCTCATCAAATGAACCTGCAAAGTTTGTCTTAAATATGTCTGCCTTCCTTTGAAGCCTGTGTAGAGTCTCTTTGAGGAGAAAGGATGGAGGGACACTGTCATCCCTTTCAGAGGAGATGCAGATAGTCTGCTACTATTTCCTGTCACCTATGGGATTATTTTAATTAATTGGCTGCTGAGCCTGAACAGTGGATATATTGGACGGGAAATGCCCAGCTTTCAGTATCTCCTTCTTCCTATAGGTCTCTAGATGGAAAGAAAGCTCTAAGTGCTGAGGGATCACAAGGGGGACAGGATCCTTTAACACCACTAGCCACGAACTTCAAGTGTATGGCCTCCTAGGTAAACTCATATCTGTGTTGTCACGGTCTCCTATTTGTATCATCCTTCTTTTGTTGTGGGCCTTTGTATGATTTCCAAATGCATCTAGCATCTTCCCTCTTATAGCTACTAGTGCATTAAGGTATCACCTACCAGAAAAGTTGTAGCAGAAAAAAAATAGCAGCAATAGACTGTGTGAGAAGGAAAGAGTCACATACAAAGGGAAACAGAAAAAAGAAGGGTGGGGGTGGGGGTGGGGGGGCACTTTGTGCTAAAAATAGTTGTAATCAGTCTATCATCCTTGGTTGCCTTTTCTTTGTGTTATAATGAAACTGCCTTTCAATACCTGGTGTTGTGGGCATTTTTTTATTTCCTCTTATTCGTTTTTATTTTATGGGGCTTAGGGCCATTCCTCCTGCAAATTTTGGTTAACTAAAAGCCTGTCTTCTCTTAATATTAACTTCCCCGACCAAAACCTGATTTATGGAATAATTGTATTAAGAGAAGGCTAACATTCCTCCATAAAAAGCCAAAGGGAAATTTAAGCTGCTCAAAGTGTTTTAGCTATTTATTTACTTTCCCAGCTAACAGTGTAAGGAAGGATTTTGCTGTTGCCAGTTTTTTCGGTTATCTTGGTGACATGTAAATCTTCCCCCTAAATCAGCCTATTGTGAACCCTCTAGATATCATTTAATTTGTAACCTTACTTAGTTTATCTGTAGGATCTATTTAACTGGGTTTGTTTCCTTAGGGGATATATGAGAATATGACTTTGCTTAACTAAGTTTGTTCAATTTGTATGACATTGAAAGATGCATGGGTTATGCATCTGTCTTTTCTCTAACTTTTATGGCCTAAGAGGAATGCCCAAGATTGCAATATGTAAAAGAATTATTTGTTACTCTAACATAATTTTGTCTCTAAATGGCTTTGTTAGAATCCTAATCTTTGTTCAGGTTTATTTTTTTGTCTGAGATCTTATGCTTAAGCATAATAACAAAACCTGGGTTTTTCTTATCACTGTAATTTTCTGCATTATGCTAGATTTATTTCAGCAGCAGTTACTTACCCCATGAACTCAAAGAGGAGCTATTTCTCCCACAACACTGATTTGTTTATACTCTGGTTACCTCTTATTTGCTCCCCACCCCCCCATGCTCATGAACGGCCCCCCTAGACTAGAGGCCAAAATAAAATTGTTCCTCAGGAATTTGAAATGTCAGAAATGGAGATCAGAGTAGTTGCAATCAGAAGAGAGGAACTGGAGTGGCTAGTTGAGAAGATAGACCACCCCAGAGCAATGAACCAAGGAGGAGCTGTAAGGATCAGTAAAGATAAGGAATGGCATAAAGCTCTAATCTCTGGGGTCACATTCAAGCAGTTCTTGGCTAACTTGGGGTCATTGACTGACAAAGTAACCCTAAAGAAGGCATTGCCTTTCCTGCACACAGAAGTCAAATGCAGATGGCTACAGACAGGTACTCATGCACAAATACTTATACATGCATTCAGACATGCACACAGATAGATAACATTGACCTAAAAGCTTCTTTAAAGCAATATGCCACATGGTTTCTCCATTTAAACTTCCTATCTCTGAAATCTGGGGGTTAGTGATTGGCTACAGTCTAACTTATTGGAGACAGGTGAGACTTTGATAATATTCAGGACTTATGAAGAGGCTTTTTTCTTTGTAATTTCTACTTTCAGTGAGGAGTCTGACTGTCTTCTCTGGATTGAGGTCTTACCCACAAGTCTGCCATGCATTCAGTGTATGCTAATCAGTCTCTACTTTCTTGCCCAGGATCAGGACTGTCCATGTGTCCCCACAAGTAGATTTTCCATGTTCTTCGCTTGTGATTCCAGCATGATTGGACACTACCCTTTCAGAGAGTAAAAGACTGAGTCAAGTAAATGTGAGTAGAATGCCCTAGGAGCACCAATGACCCATTCATACACACTCGTGATGATGAAGGCAATGAAGGCTTCTGTGAGCCTAGCAGTCAAGGAGTCAGTGCCTTCCCCAACACTTCTATGTTTTCTTTTTGTTAGCTAGCCTCATCAGGAGATTCAATTAGTACAGCAGTTAACTATCGGCAGAAAGCAAACACTTTAGTACTAGAGAGTAAGAATATTTTGCTTCACCCTATTGTCACTCTTATAAAAAACTGTCAGAAGAAAGAATAGCATTCCAAAAATCACAGTATCATAGTCCCTGGCACTTGTGTGACATCAATAGATTAATTCCGGGCTGATCAGCATCCACATAGCCCAGCACAGGCATAGATGACATGAGCAATTGTCTCATCCTTCCACACCCAGATGTTTAGATTATTGAAAATGCCACCGAAGAACAGATGCATAAGTGTAATGCCTCCACCTCCAGCTTATCTACATGCCACTGTAGAAACACATGTGATGCTCGTTCAGACAGTACTCCATGATGCTCACAGCCAATTGTTGGAAATATTCCCTATGCATAAGGGAGATTCTGACTCCTTTTGACTATTCCTCCAATTCAATCTACCAATGATACCTGCACATAAGAAAGGAAGAGAGGCCAGATAGCACATCTGAATCACCTAGGCATGAACGTTCTGCTTCTGGTATGGGGAAACCATTCCTAATGCCCCCATTATCACAGCTTCTAATGGCATAAATGTGCTTGTTGTGTTCACACGTAATCCTTTGCCCATTATTATTTTCCTCTAGGCCTTTTGGATCCCAACCAAATTCCATCCCTCTGCTCCTTTGTCCCAACTCCTATGCAATCTCTTGCCTCTCTGTCTCAGTTCACGCCATTTTCTGTGCATGATGTGCCTTTCCTTCCCTATTCTGCCTATCCTTGAAGCCCAGGTGTGGCTACCATTGCTATGAAGTCTCCCCTAATCTCCATGGTCCATGATGACCTTTCCCTTAGACTTCACTCAGATCTTGGCTTTCCCCAGCCCTTATGGCCTTATCATATATTGTCCCTATATTCTCTCACTTGGTGCCTTAGCATCATATGAACCTACAGGCCCCAAGAGGTAAGGGACTGTATCTTAATTAAATGGCCTCATTCTCTACCTAGTAGAGGATATACATGTACCCATGAAAGGTAGGTCTGTCTGGATTATATAAATATATAAATGTAGCCCCCCGTCTGTACAGCGCTGCATAAAAGAGAACAAGGGGTCATGACTACCCTGACAGCAAGCTAGCCAAGGGTATGGGGAAAGAAGTCAGGGAAGAGTTTGGGGCAGGGCCAGAAGGCAGGCCCAAGTGCTCTGCAAAGCTGGGAAGTCTTCTCTCTATTCTCTGGGAGGGCTATTTGATTAGAGTTATGTTTCTTTTTCTCTGATACACACACACACACACACACGTGTGTGTGTGTGTGAGAGAGAGTTTAGGGGTTCTGAAGGGGTTCAGGCCCTTAAGGAATAGGGCAGTGCTTACGGTGTAATTGCCAGTTTGTCCCTATCTCACTAAATACCCACTACAGAAAATATCATCACAATAGTGAAAAGCTTGGCCTCTTTCACTCAAGCAAATAGCAACAGAAATTAGAGGTCATACACTTTAGAATATGCCGCATAATATGCAAGAATGTATAAATTCTTAACTGAGAGTGAAAAGAAATCTTAGCTTAAACCATGAGAGAGGCTGATTTCACAGGGAGGAGTTCTCTCTCCAGAACCTCTAAGGAGACACGACGGAAAATCATGAAGAGCCAGCTTCCCCTAGAAGACAGCAGTTACCAAAATGTTCTTCCTCTGTCTGTGTTCCCTGAAGTAGCCTCTGTCCATTTGTGCTCCCCTGAAAAGTCTCTGGAAGCACATGTCTCTTTTTCCAGAAGCTCTGGCCTCAACTCCATTTCTTATGTAGGTAAACAGCATTGTCTTAGCATTTTCACCTTAAACCTGGAGTTATGTCTCCTTCTATGTGTTCAGTTTCATGAATAATGTCCCAGGCCTGATTGGAAACATGATCAAATTAGGACAATGCTAGGCATACCTATGCCTAAGCAAGTTTGTTTGATCAGATTGGCTTCTCAGAGAAGTGAATTATTTCTGGCTTTGCTCAGACCTTGGGTCTTGTTCTATTAAATGGTCTCTTACCTTGTTCTCAGCCCCCAGCTGTACCACAGTTCTAGGAGCAGCTTATCCACCTTTGGTGCCCATCTGTTACCAAACTCTCCCTGTGGTTCAAGAAGCTGTAGCATACGCAGCAGCCACACCTCAATAAACACTGTTAGCAGATGGGCTAAACCAGGTTTAGGGCAACTGACGGGCCTCAAACCTGTCAGTGAGTTAAGGAGCTGTCTACCCCAAGCACTTAAAGCCTTCCCTCAGCAGAATGGACAGATGACAGCAGTTTGTTCCATTGGCTAGGAAGATGGCTGAAGCAGGCCATGTGGAGCACTTAGAGATTGGTCAGACATCAAAGACACCAAGGTTGTCCAGAGAGTGGTCAGCTGACATTGTCTCTTCATCATTCCAGAAATCACAACAGTAAGGTAATATTTGATGACTGAGGCCAGGGCTATGGGTAAGAAGGTGATGGGAGACGGATACACTGGGACTGGGTAGACTGTTACATATAAAATATAGGCTGGGCTGGTGTAGAAGCACAAACAGACAGCCTGAGGCATGGTGACCAATTAATAGGGGGTCCATGACCTCCTAAGACAGCCCATTCTGCCTTGAGACTGCTTGTATTGTTAGAAGTTTCTTATTTTTATCAGCCAGAAGCCTGCCTCTCTTCCTCTTCCCACCCCACTCCTCTCTTGCTTTTGCCCTCAGGGGTCAAACAGGGCAAGCCTAATCCCTCTTCCACTTGACAGCTCTTCAATTACTTGAAGGTCTCTATCATGCAACAACCCCACCCCCCGAAAAAAAATCTTCTCCAGGCTAAGCATTCCCATGTCTTTGATCAATTCTCATATATCATGGTCTACATTGTCCTGACCGTCCTAATTGGTCTCCTCTCAATAAACTCCAGTTTGTCAATATCCTTCCTGAAATACAATGGCTCCAGCTGTTCCCAGGGTTCCAGAGGCTGTCTGGCCAGGGCAGAGCCCAGCAAGGCCCCAGCTCTGTCATTGTGAAAGCTGCGCTTGGATTTGGGGAACCTCAGATGGCGCCATCTGGGGGCTGTCATGATGTTCCGGTGACTTTTATTGACTAGATGATTAATGGATATGCTTAGAGATTTTCCCCCCAAAATCTAATCTAGTGATGCATCTTTCACAGTGCAACTTTGCTGTTGAGTTTTGGTTTTTGGCCTGACTGGTAGGACCTTCCATTTAGCTCTGCGGATGTATTTTATCAAAATAAACAATAAGATGTTTCCTCTTCTGAGCTTCAGCCCATCCTTCTGGCCTATGAGGAGACTCCTTTTGTTATTCAGTGTGTGGGCTACCCCTCCCAGCTCATCACTTATAGATGGGACAGTTGAAGAAACAGCTGGCATTGGGACAATTATCAATACTTTGAAGGGTACTTTACAAGCTTTACCTCCCTAGGTACTCACATAATCCTGTGAGAGACAGCCCAGGATGCTATAATCCATTCTTAGATTCAGTCAGCCTTAGAGAGGTTAAGGAACTTTCCCAAGGCCAATGACGACAAATTAATTTGGAGGCCAGATAAGGGCCCAGGACTTTTTTGGCTTCAGATCCAGAATTCTTTCTGCCATGCCTTGCTGCCTCAGTTATATTCCATTTCTCCGATTGCTTTGGTTAGCTACTTCATTTTAAAGAAGTCCAGCCACCTGACGGTTCAGGAAATGTGCCAACTCATGCCTGGGACGTCTTCTCTGCCCTCACAACTATGCCCTGGGGGATCTGCCGCTCTAGTTCCCAGCACCCACCCCTATCTCAAACTTTGACTCTAGAAGGACAGTCCCAGCTCTTTCTTACTCTGGTCACTCCACACTCATTGGCCTCTGGGCTTTCTGTCAGGCAATAGGCAGATTCCCAATAACATCCCTTTTCCTTTACCTTTCATTTTCTTTCACCAGAAAAAAAGCCTCTGAAGAGCCCTCCCCGGAGGATCCAGCCTCTTTTCTGCCTCAGTTTCTCACTGGCTACGTGACCTTTGGCACATCACTTCTCCTGCTGAGGGTTCCTGTGCATTCACTTGTAAAATGAAGACATGGGAATGATTGACCTTGAAACTTATCTAAAGTTCTGGTTCCTTTGCTGCTGTGTTCTTGCATCTTCTCTGTCTCTCCATCCCCCCACTCCCACCCCCAGGACTTGTCAAGTATCAAGTGTATGGTTTGAGTCCCCTAATGTGCCAGCAGAGAGCCAGCACAGAGATGTTCTGGCCCTATCCCAGGGAAGTTCATTCCCAATGTTAGAACTGAATCTGCCACTGATCTACAACTTATATCAATGGCCTTCAGTCATGACCTTCTCTATTCTTGGAACCATCATAAATGTGCCCTATTCTCTTAGGGCCTTATTTTTGGATTTTTGACACCAAGTGATAATGGATTAATTTGAGGAGAAGGAGGAGAAGGAGAAGGAGGAGGAGGAGGAGAAGAGGAGTCTAGAATTTATAGACCAGCTACTTTATGCCAGGCCCAGTGCTATACAAATATTATATCATTTGAGCTTTATAACAGCTCTGGGAGGTAGATGCTATTATTACCCCCATTTTACAGTTAAAGACAATGAGGGAAGCCTGCATTAAGTGACTTGCCCCAAGTCACACAGCTAGTAAGTGTCTGAAGATGGGTTTGAACTCAAGATCTTCCTGATTCTAAGCCCAGTACTCTAGCCACTGTGGCACCACCTAGCTGTTCTTTCTTTGCAGAATGATGCCAACACAGTGATTTTACATACCTTGGCAAGCCAGTGTCAATAATGAGTAATAAACTTTTGTCAGTTGACTGCTAATGAGGAGAATGTGTTTGTCCAAGGACTCCTCCAAGGCAGAACTGAAACCAGATGGGTCAATGACAGCAGGAGTGGTGTGTGATAACCACGGTTGATGAGTCAGGAGCTGTCATAGAAAGAGCACTGGATTTGGAGAAACCAGCTCTGCTTCTTCTACTTCTAACCAGTGTTACCTAGGAGAAGTCACTTTCCCTCCCTGGGCCTCAGTTTTCACATGTGGAAGGTAACAGTCACAGGGCACTGTGCATCTCTAAATGCCAAGGCAACAACAAGCATTTTTGAAATGTTGAGTACGTGCCAGCCCTGGGCTACGCATGGGGAATACAGATACAAACAGGCAGTCCCTACCCTCGAAGAGCTGAGTGAATAAAAAGAATATCAGCAGCAAGAGCAGCGAACATTCATCTAGTGCTGCAAAGTTTGCAAAGGGCTTAGTATATCATATCTCATTCGATCCTCCATCCACATCAGGCCACTCAACGACAAAGGCCATTGGATATCATGGTGTCAGTGACTGGGCCACCCTTGCCATTGGCTGGAGCCCTATTCTGGATGCTGGAGGGACCTCCTCTTTCTTTGCTTCTGAACTCTTTCAGTACCCAATGGGCTTTCTGGGCAGCCATCTTTGGATATAGAGTATCTATTGCTGCCCTTGCAAATGCTAGGATAAATGAGGGCACCGGAGTATACTCAGACACCTACTTTGTGCTTCTCATATCACTTATGGTGGGAGGAGGGAGAAAGAAGGGAGCTGAGGAAGCAGCTCCTCAATCTAAACCCCTCAACGTGTAGATAACTTGCCCATCTAAGGTCATTCAGTTAACATCAGAGGTGGGGTTCGAACCCTGCTCAAGTCCTGTGTCATCTTCTATCCCAAACAATATACCCATGGCAGAAGTACCTAAGGCTGGGCTAGCCTTTTAATTTGATGGAGGCCTCCTCTGCCTATGGTTAGCCATTCAAAATGAAATGTTGAATGCTAGACCTGATGAAATTCAGGACAAGGAATTCCACGAGTGGGGCAGGAGGGAGAGCTGCCTTTGTTCCTGGGATCTATTTAAACCAGTAATCCAGACCCTTCTCCAGCAGAAGTGCTGATTAGGAAATAACTTAGAAAGGCTAGCCAGAGCAGCCTGAGAATTACTTCCTGCTCCTCTGTCCTCTGGGCTGAATGTGAAATGCCTTCAGTAGCTGGGAGAAAAGGAAAAGGTAGAAGAGGGATTACCTCCTTCCTAAAAACAAGCAGCAGTCTTGGCAGGAGGGCTGGCCCCCAGGTTTCACAGAAAGAATGAGTCACAATCAGAAAAGAACTAAACAGAAAAAGAGCCCCCCCCGTTTCCTCTTTGTACTAAAGGGTGCAACTTCACCCCAAGTGTAGAGAAATGATTTGACATGGTTCTGGAAGCCTATCGTTACAATAACAAGTGCTAAAAAGATAAAACGATGTGTTTTGACGGTGATGAACCAAAGAAGAATGAGACTGATGGAATTACATTAAGCAAGGTCTTTGGCACAAGCAGGCTGAAGATGATGTCCCATCATTTCCACTATAAAAATTTCATTTTTGTGTATACATTTTTTAAGATTCTGGCCAATTATTTCAGGATTCTGATTACTTATGAAAATAAGACAAGTTGGTGATTTAAAACAGCTTGCTCATAACTATTTAGTGCCAAAGGAAAAGACGATAAATGAACCTTGTTGAATGGCTGAAATTTACATATACTATTGACCTTGTATAAAACTGTGCCTTATACAGAACACACCATGGCCTATGCCAGGAAGCCTCATTTGCATTTCACCTTTCACACAGTGGACATTTCAAACTGCTTCTGCAGCAAGAAAGATCAAGTTAATCTCTCTTCCCCATAATTTTGGCATAATAAGGAAAAACATTGATGTCCCTTTGGAGGTGGGAAAGGCTGGTGCAGAACAGGAGCTCATGAAATGTTTCCCAGAGGAATGAGCAAAAAACTGCCGGAAAACTTCCTGGCATTCGCAATACAGGGCTTCATGGTACCAGTTATCATGAGCTGTGTTTCCATGAAGGCTTTTAATTCTCTCTCTCTCTCTCTCTCTCTCTCTCTCTTCACCGCTCTTCCTTTCCTCCTTCCTTCCTCTCTCCCTTCCCTCTCTCTGTCTCTTTTTTCATTTTCTATTTCATTCTTTGTCTCCTTCTCTGAAGGTATTTTTTACTTTTTTTTAATTTGTAGCAAAGAACTCAGTAAGATCATAATCTAGAGTCAGAAGGGAATTTTTGTTTTTATACTCAAATTGCCTCATTACCTTGTCAGGATTTCCTTAAAATAAAGAACACTCCAGAAAACTATATATCACAGAAAAAGCATTTAACAGGGTATGCTGCATTCTGTATCCATAGGACCTAACTTTTCCAAAGAAAAAGGGAGAAGTTTTTTTCCTCATATCTCTTTAAGATCCAAGATTATTCATTACAATGGATCTGCATTTGCTTCATTTTCTTGTTTTCTCCACTGACTTTGTTGTATTAATCATGTATATTGTTCTCCCAGAGCTTGTTACTTTGCCATGTGTCAGTGAAGTCTCCCAGCATTGCTGTTTTGCCATGTGTTAGATTGGAACACTTCAGACTCTGCATTTAAAGAACACAGGGCCAATGCAGACCTAAAGGTATTACTATGTGTATGATCTGGGCACCTAGGTGGCCCACTAAAAAAAGTGCTGGGCTTGGAAGCAGGAAAACCTGCATTCCAATCCAGTACAATCAACATTTATTAAGTGCCACCTATGTGCTAGGCTCTATGATAAGTGCTGGGGGTACAACTAATGAAAAGAAAAACAGTCCTTGTCCTTAAGGAGTTTCCAGCCTTTTGGTACCAGATAGCACACAAAAGGAAGCAGGAAAACAGAGGGGACTGGACACCAGGGGATATCTTGTTCCATGAACTTGGGGAAACACAAGAATGGAAATGAGGAAAAAATCCAATGGGCAGCGGGGTGGCACAGTGGATAGAGCACTGGCCCTGGAGTCAGGAGGACCTGGGATCAAATCTGGCCTCAGATACTTGACATGTACCAGCTGTGTGAAGTGCCTTTGGGCAAATCACTGGCTGAGTCCAGCAAGTCACTTACCCCGTTGCCTAGCAAAAACCAAAACAAACAAACAAAACAAAACAAAACCCAGTGCTCTATAAAGGAAGGCCTTGGGAGAAGTGGAATACTTCACTTCCAGCCCTCAACTCAGAGAAGAATGCAGTCTGGGGGCCGGAGTTAGCAGCCTAGTGATGAGATTAGGGATGATGAGTTCCACCTGGGAGGGGCATCGTGTTCCTAGGAGTTGGGGGAAAAAACACAATAGTCAAAGCACTAGATGGAGAGTGGATGCTTACTAATGGTGGGACCCTGGACAAGTCATTTAACTTCTCTTAGTCTCAGTTTCTTCATCTATAAAATGAGGACAATAAAAGTATTTACCTCCACATGGTTGTTGTGAGGATCAAATAAAGGATATATAAAGGACTGTGCAAACTTAAAATGTTATAGAAATGCTAACTACTACTCACTACTTTGGACAACTCACTTAATTTCCATGTGCCTCAGTTTCTTCCTCTGTTAAAAAAAGATTTTTCAACTAGAGTCTCTGAGGTTCCTTCTAATCTATGATCTTGGTATTTGTCATTTTTTTCTAAGAAATAGAATCTCATTCTGGGTGATTCAATTAATACTCAGAGGTATAGAATCCCTTAGTCTCCCTTAAAGACCTTATTTACTCTTGCAAATTGAGTTATCACCTTTTACATCCAGGACCCACAGACCTTTTAGACCACTGGTTCACACTTCTCACCTCACAGTGTCTTTGTCTTCTGGAATTCCTTGCTCTCTGTCCTCTCTAATCTTCTTCTCCTGGTTCACCAGGTTGGGAAGTTACCCTGTCTTCTCAAAGGCACTATCCATGGACTCCAGGTTCAAGGGGCCTCCTGCTATTACCGATGGTGACAGACAAGGGACTGGCTATCTAAAGCCATGCCTGGATAAGTTCACTGGCAGAAAGATGGAGTCAGAAGTCTTTTTGTTTTCTGTGTTTGCATTGATTATGCTAGGTACAATGGCTCACAAGGATCATCATATGACGTTCCCAACTTTGAGATCTTGGTAGTTGGAAGGGGTCCCTATACCAGGGTTTGTGCCACTTGTTCTGGTGGAAATACTACCTCTTGCTTCCTCTGATTCATAATGGCTGTGTTGAAAGAAACTTCAGAAATCATTTAGCACATACACCCACAAATATTAGAGACATTTTACTATTTGAAGTATGTGAAATAAATATTAAAAGTAAACAAATATCAAATACTTAAGTACTTGTAGGATTGTTTTACAGATGAGGAAATTGCCACCTCGAAAGGGAAATGGATTTGCCCCTGACCCCAGAGCCTGTTGGACACCAAGTAGGACTCCTAAAGGAGCTTCTTACTTTAAGTCCAGTTTTCTTCCACATTTGGATCATTTTCATCTTTGCCAAGCACACATGCATGCATATGTACATACGCTCATACAAACATTCAGGGAAAAGGTGGCTCCCGATTTCCCTTTTTCTCTCAATCATAGTACCATTCTCCTAGTCACTGAGAATCACAATTTCCAGGTTGTACTTGACACCTACCTCACTGCTCATGTTCAGTCAACATCCCAGATTGGTCTGTTCTTTCTATGTAAAGTTTTTTGAATGGGTTCATTTCTCCCTTCCCCTGCCCTGACACATTTCATTGATGCACTCTAACCCTTCATCACCCTCCTAGCCTGCTGACGTAGATTCTAAACTTCACATTGCCTCCAGTTTCTCCCCTACATGCTACAGCCCTGACTAATTATCCTGAAATACCATTGTTAATTGTACTATCTCCTTGTTCTAAAACTCTCATTGTTTCTTCATATAAAGAAGGTTAAAATCTATGATCTGGCATGCAAACTGGACTCAGCTTATTGTTGGGGCGTGACACCACCCACTGGTATCACATATATATTGACTCTAATCTAGCCCAATTCTTTGTACTTGGGATAGCAAGGACAAACATGTTCTATGCTTCGGACCCAGAGCTTTGGATTAAACTTTTCCTCTGCTCTGAGCATGTTCATTTCTCTCCAAGTAGTCAAATTCTACCATCATTCAAGCTAATGATCCTCCTCCTCCACCAGGCAATCTCCTCCTCTTAGCACATAGCAGTGTCCTTCTTTGTCCTCTTTTGAACTCTGACAACCTCTCTACACTATCCATTTGTCAAATATTCCCCAGTTCTTCTGCTTTCCATCTTGGAGATTTGCTCCTTTCCTTTTGCAAAGAAGGAAATGGAGGAGTAGAGGTAGAATATACTTGCCCAAAGTCATACAACTATTCGAAGTCAAGCCAATTTTCAAGCGTCTGTTCTCCAACTGTAGACTCAGGACTTGTTCCAGTATGCTACCTCCCCTTGATATTCAGATATCACTGGGCAGGAGCCTGGAGAGGCAGATTTCAGTCCAATAGAAGGGAACCTTTTCTAGCTTTGGAACTATCCCAAGGTGGAGTGTGCTTCCTCGGGAGGTAGCAGACTCTCCTCTCTGAAAATCTTCCTTAAAAGGCTGCTCACTTGGCAAGGATGTTGGGATACAGATTCTTGTTCAGATATACTCTCAAACTGACTCTGAGATCTTTTTTCATTATGTTATTCCATGATACTGTCTGTTTGTAGATTTTATTCACAAACTCCCTCCAACTGCTTAAGACTTTCCTGTGTTCCCATGTAAATTTGGGATTCACGGCACTCAACAAGACAAATGCTGAACAAGTCTTACCATCCAGGACCATTGTCAGAGATTGTACCCAGGAAGCACATTGTAGAGGCTCAGTTGAGGGCGGGGTGAGGAACCTGCAGCCTCTAAGCCACATGTGGCCTTTTAGGTCTTTGGGTGGACTTTTTTGACTGAGTCCAAGTTTTATGGAACAAATCCTTTTATTAAGGGGATTTGTTCTGTGAAGTTTGGATTCAGTCAAAGGGCCACAACTGAGGACCTAGAGGACTGCAAGTGGCCTGAAGGCCACAGGTTCCCCACCTCTGTCTAGGGCCTTGAATTCTCACCTTTTCTCCCATTGTCTTTTGTTTATTTTGTTTCCATGGTGGTGTTTTCAACTAATGAAGGAGTAGAAAATGAAGTTGTGTCTGGTGGAGATATTTGGACTTCCCACAGACTGCCTCCTGAGACAGCAAACCATTCCATTCATTGGTAGAAAGCTGAGATTTGGGTAGTAAGTGCAGCATCATTCAATGCTGGTATTGATTGAAATCACCATCTAAGAACAGAGGAAGAGGGAGAGGGAGATGCAGAGTGTTGCAGCAGATAGAGAACTACCCTCAGAATCAAAAAAACAGTACCTCTCAAGGAACCTCACTCCTCTGCTGGACAGTTCTAATCAATGCAAAGTTCTTTTTTTGTTTTGTTTCTTTTTTTCCCCCTGACATCTAGCCTAAATTAGCTTATTTACACTTTCCCCATTCCTCCCCACCCTGCTTTGTCCTTGGCTTGGCTCTCAGGGTCCAGAGAACACATTCATTCTCTCTTTCTCATAATAGATCTTCAGACACCTGAAGCCAGTTGGTATGGGCCCTGCTTCTTCTTTTCCTCAAGCTAGACTTGACCCTTCCTTCAAGAGTTCCTCACAAGACCTGACCTCAAGACCCTTCACTAGCCTGCTGCCCTTCTGTGGATACTGTACAGATTAGCAATGTCCTTCTTACACTGTGGTGCCCAGGACAGAGAGCAATATTCTATCTGCTGTTAGACAAGGGCAGCATCCACTGGGATTATCGTCTCCTTCTTCTTGGCATTACCATATTGAACCTTTAAGCTGTGCAAGATTTCTGACTGAGTGATTCTGAGACTCAGATATGTCAGACCATACCCAAACTCAAAGGCATTGAAGACTCCCTGGAAATTTACCCAGTTAGGGTAAACTTCCAGCTATTAGGTGATGCTGTGGATAGAGTACCAGGCCTATAATCAGGGAGGTCTGAGTTCAACTCCAGCCTCAGAAATTTACTACCTGTGTGACCCTGAGAAAGTCACTTAACCTCTACCTTACTCAGTTGTCCCAACTGTAAAGTGGGGAACAGAATGGTATCGACTTTGCAGAGTTGCTGTGATGATCAAATACGCACTCAGCACAGTGCTGGCACATAGTTGATGCTTAATAAATTCTTGTTCCCTTTCCTTTGCCATTTTCACTGCTTCAATTTCTTGCTAGTTATGCATTTCTTCAGTTTTCGTGGCCAGTCTAAGCTGTGGACAGTTAGTGGGAGTGCTGGGCTCTGTTACAGAAACACTTCTAAGTTCAGGACAATGCTGTCCATTTATGAAGGAAATCCCAGACCATTAGTGCCTGGAAGGGTTGTTCTTTTTTAATTGTTAATCTTTCACCAATTAAGTGGTTATGTCTCAGAAACTAAACCTCTACCGATAGTGGATACAAAGTGTCTAAGCAAGTCCTCATTTTCAAAGAGAGATTTAGTAGTCGTTTTCTTATCTTTTATCTTTTATCCTACCAGGAATTTTTGAATGGTCAACTCTTCCTCATAATTTGTAGAAAAATAGACTGAGTCTTGACTGCCTCTTCATGCTTATGGATTTAGGGCCACAGAGAGAGTGAAGGGGGAATGTCTAGAGGGGTCCTCATTCTGAGTGGAACTGAGGCCAGGACTTAGGATGTAGTTACTCATGTTAAAAGAGGGACAATGTAGGAAGACGCCTGCTTGCTTTGTCTCTATACCTTAAGTTTCCAAAGACAAAACTCCAATGTGTAACACTTGGTCCGTCTGAAATAGTCCTGGAGTCCCGGGAGCAAAGAACTTCTTTACTGGCCTGGGATCAAGGCAGAATTGCCTCAGGGTTCCATACCTATGCAAGCCACCAGATGGCACTTGAAGCTTGATCTCCACCAGGGGTGAATGGTGCGTTCAGGAGAACTAGCACCTGTGTGAGGGCTTGCGGAGCCCTTATCAGAGCTGCTCGTCCACTTTTCATGTCTACTCTTCACCCAACTCTTATTAGCATGTGCAGTGGCCACACCCCAATAAAACCATGTCAACAGATGGGCTAAACCAGGTGCAGGGTAACTGACATGCCTCAAACCTGTTGGTGAGTTAGGAAGGTTTCTACTCCGAGCATGTGAAGACTTTTCCCAGCAGAATGTGTGGATGAGAACAATTTGTTCCAACAGCCACGAAGAAGGCTGAAGCAGACACTGTGGAATGCTTAGAGCGTGGTCAAGTATCAAAGACACCAAAGTCATTCACTGCATCTTAGGCCATCACCAGTCGTCTTGATTTTTGTCCTGCCACTGACTTTGAAGACTCAGGAAGAGTGAGGCTGATGACTTTATGCAGCTCTGTCTCACTTTGATCCAATTCCCATGCAAGTCAAAGCGCCACCCCATGATGTCAGTGGGCCTCTTCAAAAACAAAGGACAGACAACAACACACAAGCTCATACAAACTGAGCACGTGCAAAGGCAGTCCCATGATCTTATCCTTCATATATTTCCCTGTGCTACAGGTCAAAGGTTTTATCTGGGGTTAGTGATGCCCCCCCAAGAAATCATAACTTCAAATAGCATAGGCCCAGAGACCTCCAATCTCACTTAACAATAGCAGCAGCAGCAGAAACAACAATGATAACAAGGTGACAGTGATATAGTACTTTAAGGTTTGCAAAGGACTTAACAAATATGATCCCATTTAATCCTTACAAGTAGGTGCTTTTATTTCAGATAGGGAAACTGAGGAAGACAGAGGCTAGATGACTTGCTCAAGTTCACACCACTAGCAAGTCCTGAGGCAGGGTACTAATTGGCTCTTCCTGATTCCAAATTTGGGCTCTATCCATGGTGCCACCTGTTGCCTTAAAATTTTCAACTAAAATGAATTTACTGACGTGAAATTGAAAGCTTAAACACTGAAATCACGTCAGTGAGTTTAGCCCCTCAGGAGCTCCCTCCATTAAAGGTCCCATGGCCTGTCTTCTGTAACCTCCCCTTGTACTTTTAGCGGTGACAGAGCCTCCCAAAGAGCCTGTGCTGAGGGTGGCTATCTTGAACTCCCTGATCAAAGCAGGGAGGGGGTAGAAATCAGAGTCATGGTTAATCTCCATCTACAGGTACTCGCACAAAGTCTACCACACAGAAGTTGGTCATCCAGTGAGCAAATTCAATATTCAGTATCTTGTGGTTCAATATCTTGGTAGCTTGACCAAAGGAGGCCCTTAGGAAGAGACCTGGGATACTCTTCTCCATCTTTTCCAGATTAAAAGCAGAAATCTCAGAGTGAATAAGAGAGATCAGGGCCATAACTGCTGTCCTTTCCCACCTGGCTGACCTCCTGGATTCCCTGATCTCCAGAAACTTATCATTCTGCAAGATGAAATCCACTCTGAAATGCTGACCTCTTCTGATTACTTCCTGCCCCTGCTGGCTACCCTAGCCTTCATTATGCTCTACCTGGTAACCTTCCTTCCCCACTTCCATTTTTCAGCTTATTCTTATGTCTTGACTCCTTCCTTAGAGTGTGAGCTCCTTGAGCACAGAAACTAACTTCTGCTTTTCTTTGTATCCCCAGCACTTAGCACAGTGCCTGGCAAATAGTTGGCACTTAATGTATGTTCATTGACTCTGACTCTGAAGTAGTTTTGTCGAAGGCCTGACTAGAACTTAATTTCTCAATGGAGAGTGAGAGGGAGAGGTGGGGGGAAGAAAGGAGAGAAAGGTTCAGGCCTAAGCAGCCAAAAAGTCTTGAGTAGACAATTAGGGTTACAAGCATAGCTAGCTATGGGATTGGGGTTAGAGGCAAGGTCAGGACCTCTCCAGACATTCCCCCTTCACTCTCTCTGTGGCCCCAAATCCAGAAAAGACAGCAGCAGCCAGTTCAATAGGGAGTACTCAGAGCTAGCTTAGATCCACAGGAGTCACTCAGGCATCGCAGCGATATCCCGGCTCAAGCCTGGGATCTACTATATCCTTAACAAGATCAAGTCTCCAACTGGATTGTTAGTTCATGGCAGTCAAGAAGGAAGTTGCGGATGGCTTAGTGTCACACCCAGCAGAGGTATCCACAGCAGGCCCTGATAAGAGTTTCTTAATTGATCCCCATTGCCATTTGCTCTCTTGGATATATCTCATTCTCCCACGCACCTAATTCTCTACCAATATGATTGTTCTGTGGATTAGGCCTAATCCCGACTCATCTGCTTGACTTTGCTTTTTATGACCCCAGTTCATGTGAGCAGACACATGTCTCAATGCACTTGTAAAATCAAGATTTGGTAGTTTTTATGACTTGGTTTATGTGAAGGCTATAGGGATATCCCTTAAGGCTTTTCTTCTTCCCCCTATAACCTCTAACAGTGGACATCATAAATGATGATTTTATGAAATAGCAGGAACTCCCATCCCAGTACAGCTTGCCCATTTTGACTTTCCAGAAAGATGTTAGCTATGATCTTTCTTCATTTTTATTGATATCTTTTATTTTTATATCCCCTTCATTTCCACACATATCCTCTCCCTCTCCTCCATCCAGAGAGATACCGTTTGTTACAAAGAATAAGAAAGAGGGAGGATGAAAAAAGTAAAAAAAAATAAACAAATTGTTTCAACAAAACTATATCAAAAAATCATCAGCCGAGTCTGGCAGTATATGAAATGCTATGCACCCATAGCCCCCCACTCCCTCAAAAAAGGGAGTGGCATACCTCTTTGGGACTCAGCTTGATCACTACAATTATAGTAGCTGTGGAATTTCATTAGGCCCTGTCAATAAGAGATCAGCTAATGGCCAGTGGCTGGGCAGCCTTTGATAGCAACCAGAAGGAGAGTGAGGTGAGGGGTGTCAGATCTGTGACTCAGTCAGTCCACAGGCTAAGAAGATGAGAGGAAAACCAAGGCTGTCCTGGGTGGACAGGAAAAAAAGGGCAGAGACAGGGAAAGAAGAGAGAGCCTTTGAAAAGTGCAAATATTCCAATACTGGATGGAAGCAATTTCCATATTGGAAAAGGTTAAATGGCACGTGGGGGAGGGAGACATATTCACAAAATGATTGCTGAATGGATGAGGGGGAGTGGTCTCTTTTCATGTCCCCAATTTTCTATTCAGCATTCTCAAAGAGTGACATGCCACTCTCGCTTCATGAAGGGAAGAGCTTATCCAAAGATATAGAAAGGAGTCAACAGCGATTTTTTTTTTCTCCCTCCTCTCTTTGTATCCCACCAGCCGCCCCCGGACAATATTCTAAATAACTTCCAGAAATCAGTACGCCAACTGTCTCTGATCCACCGAATCTACACTGCAGCCCCTCCTCAGCATTTTTGTGAAAAATAAAGAAATAGTGTGTGGGCTGATGGTAATTAAGTGCCTTCGGAAAAAGACTGTCCTTGGCATGAGATATAGCTCCCTCCTTATCAGTGGATTTGGCGAACGATTTGTTCTGCAGGCACAGGCATGGGGTGGGTGGGTGGGTGGGTGGCATCACACCTTTCCAGCTCTCCTTCAGGGCCCACAGGAAGTCTCCTAGGGTGCCACTGTTCCTGTCTCAAGAGATTATTCACACACATCCTCTGTGGACAGCCAGCCTTTCTGTATTCCAGTCACAAAGAGGCATATGCATGGCTGCTAGAGATAATTCTGCAGGGATTGATGGATTGAAATACAGATTTTTCACCAAATACCAGAAAAAAGATAATTGTTTTTCTTTGTAGAGATCTGATGAAGCTTCTGCTTTTGGGATGTTTTGTGTTAGTTGGCAGGGTCATTTTCTACAACAAATGAGCATGGCTGGCAGTTTAAAACTATTTAATGAGTCCATTCTTCTGTTTTTTATTTCATTGAGTTTCATACATCATGCATCCCAGAGTTTCACCCTAGTGGTGACCAACCCTTACTCAATGGAATAAAAAATGTTGGAGAATAAAGCAGAGGCTTTTGCTTGGAGATGCCTGTCTGGTACCTATTACAGGTTCCAAATGAAAGTTTTCCTTCTGGATGCTTTTCAAGACTAGTCTGTCAAGACTGGAAATTAACATTACTGAGCTTCTCCATCAACCAGTTGACAAGGGTAAACATTCTGAAGCCTCCAGTCTAGGGATAGGAAATGTTTTTCTTTTTAAGAGGATGTTTTCGTCTTTAACTCCTTCCTATGTTTGTTGATATTAGCTCCCTTAAAAGATTTCCTCTCTTTAGCTAGCCAAGAGACCTAGTGCACGACAGTCCATGGGTTGGCATGATGGTTCATTGACAGAGGTTTCCTGCAAGTTTCATCATGGTGCCTTCTCTCACCGTTAGAAGCCATTCCATGGCCAATGACTACATTTGGAAGAATATGCTTCAGCATATACCCTCTGTGCTAGCTGGCCATGAGAATGCCACCAACAGGATGTGAACACATCATTCAGGCACTAATGATCTTCTCCTCTGCATCTCCTGCTCACTCAATCTGAGGTGACTGAGCTCCATTCCAGACTCAACTGCTTAACTTACTCTTCAATTAACAAGCCAATCTCTTAATGGACACCAACAATGAAAAATGTGGTATTGAAATGACGGTTGCTGTCTGGTGGCAGCTGAATTCTTTTGTAGGAGAATTAACATGCTGAGAATTATACTTTTCAAAGCAATAAAGGGTTTGCTCCACCTGAAGGTCAAGAGAGAGGAGAGCTTCTATTGTTGGAGAGAGAGGAGGCAGCTTCTATTGTTGATGGGTTTTGCAGTATTTGATATTCTTCAGCTGGAGATCAGATTAGGCAAAATATGTTCTTTGCTGTTAAGTGCAGTGTGGGCTTTCATTGTGCAAGGCAAGTGTGGTTTCATAGTTCTTGAAGATTTGAAAATCCTCTGAAGTCAATTGAATTTGGTCTATGAAAACAGGAAATGTCAGGGGATCAGACCCAGGAACTTGTGGTAAAAATAAGACACGTTGCTTATACTGAGAGTTCCTTGCCCTGGAGAAAAAAGACAACAGAGACTGAGTTACCAGGGAAATGGACTGTGGAATACAGACAAGGATTCTGAGCATTCCCTCTCCAGCTCATCCACTAGAGGAAACAAAGGCATCTGAGGCAGAAAATTCTCCAAACCGGCAAAGATGGTGATTTTCTGATGAATTAAACCAACTTAGAACTGAATTCTGTAACCAGCACTAGCCAGGAATTCAGAATGCTGTCCTCTACCATGTTTGTATTCATCAGTCCTGGGTCAGAAACAGGGAGGGTCAAGTCATTCTAGAGCCACGAGCAGCCAGGACTGACATTCTGTAAGTCAGCAGAGCACATTGATAAACGTGACCAAGGTTTCCTCATGCCCATCCTCCTTCTGTATCCTTTGGGGTCCTTTGGCTTTTTGGTACAAATAAGTCCCCAGCCAAGCCATTTAGATCCACCTTGCTCCCAGAGCAAGTTGAGGCACTTAGCCCTGGAATAACACTTCACATTTTCAAACCCAGCTGCAAGTCCTGGGTTCCTACTGCCTATTAGAGTGAGTCATTCATAGCCCAGACAATATATCTCTCATCGCTTAGTCAGTCAATGCTTAAACAAGCATTGACTTAGCACTTATTATGTGCCGGACTCTGTGAATGGTGCTTGGTATAGGCAGATAAAAGTACTTCTTACCCTCAAGGTGTTTCCATTCTAAAGATGAGAAGCACACAGCCCATCACTTCCCAGGAGGATCCTTCCCCATCCCAAACTGATGCTCAACATTTGCAGGTACACACTGGGGTTACTGACTGTCCATGAGTGTCAGTGCAAGTTAGAGGATGAGCCCAGAGGGCAGTCATGACACAGGAGGTGGGATCCACAGAGCATTTAAGACCTGCAGATGTAGCCATTCCTGGGGAGATTTGCTAGCTGAGTGTCTCTCCCCAACCCTAGTTTTATATGGATCCACTAGAGAAAAAGTGTCTATATATATTTGATATTTTTTGTCCTTTTGTTTTAGATTCTAATTGCCAGCCAATTTTCTGGCCTATTTCCTTGACAAGTCAGACCGATGTCTTTGAGATAACTTTTTCCTCATTGAATCATTTATTTACATGTCTGTTGTATGACAGTGCTTATCATGAGGATATGTATTAACATGAAGAGAATGCATTTTGTGTCCCTAGATTGCTGGCACCCACACTTGCCTTGAGCACACTACAGGATCCCATTTGTCTTCATCAGTTGTGTTTCATATTTAGAATCTAAGCATGAGACTGTTTGCCTTGTAGTGACAAGAGGCCAGAGAATTAGCACGAGAACTTGGCGACCTGCAGGTCTGTAGTATAAGGTTGGCCTGATGGTCTAGAAGCTCCTCAGTAAAGGATCCCAAGCACTTCAGCCCTTTGGGGGATATGCACATCTTTGGGGTGATCTTCTGAGTTTGTTTAATCCCTTTTAAAAGTTCCCCTGCTTGTCCTGGTAGGTAATGAATTCAAATTCCATTTGGATTCCCCATATATTGTATGGTTTGATGGTGAAATTGCACCCTTCTTTCTTCTTCCCCCCAAAGATTAAATTTATATTTTGCATGTGAGTTCACAGCAAAGGTTCAGTTTAGTGGGGAAAGGAGGGAGCTTCCAAGTGCAACAAGTACGTGGGACCCAGAGCCATCACTCCCCAACTGTGGACAGAGAGAAAAGCACCTCAACGGGAGAAGTGCAGGGCTAGGGTCCCAGCTCCCTCATTCCTGCACCCATGGGTGTATGTTGCTACTTTTTCTTCATGCCTGGAGATTGACTGGGTGACTTCCAATTAATCTCAAGTCCCTATGCCTCATGCAGAAAGATCCATGTCTTCTGGGAGCTCAGTAAGGACCAGGCTTTCCTTTTGAAGGAGGAGACTAGATTTTCTTTTCCTTTTTCTTCTTGTTATTGTCTCTGGACAAAAACAAGCACCAAGGCAACTTTTAGTCCCCCAGGATCTATTTTTTAATCTATATTTTACATTGTTTAAGCGTAACTTTAGAAGTGAGTGAAATACTCAGATACCCCATCCCTACCCCCAGCTGTGTTTGTCTGGATTCTTGTAAAAATACTAATTCCTGAATTTTATGAACTCTGGGGACTTTTAAGAGCTCATTTAGTAAAAGATGCTCTGAAGGATAATTCTGTAGCCTCCCTAAGCTGCCAGAGATACTTTGCAAGACTTTTCAAAATCACCAATTCCAGTTAGTCAGAAATACAAGGAGAAAGTAACTGCAGGGAGCATGGACCTTGATGAAAAAAAGTCAAACCGAGGGAAGAAATAGACTCTGGGAAACCACTAAGAGTTCGCTCCAAAAAGAGGAAAGTCTTCCCCTCCCTGAAGTGCCAGCACTGGGAGGTGCAGTTCCCATGAGGGTTTCCTACACGTTTCCCTACACTTGAACTCTTAAGTTTATACTCCTCGCTTGGCAGACGCTGTATTTGTGGGAGATCACATAGCAAGCTCGTGGTGGAAATGTCTTATAACAACTGTTCTTACTATGCAATCTTTTTTTTAATACTCAAAGTTAAACTTTTATTTTATCAATTTGGAAAGCCTATTCAAATTGTTTAAATTGCTTAAAAAACAAACAAACAACCTGAAACTGCTTGTAGTATTTAGAATGGTCACCTTGCAACCTATAAAAAACTGACTGTGGAAGACACAGTTTAACACAAGCTCTTTTGTTGCCATAGACATTTTAGTAAATACATTTGTCTTCAATCTTCCTTTCATACGCATTTGCATAGTGCTTAGCAAATGCAGAACTTCCATCTGAATGTACTTAAAGATGCAAAGTTTTATGTAATAATGACATGCTGATGGAACCACAATGTGTGCAAAATAGGGGCTTATGACAGCTGTAGTCTGATTGCTAGACTCATATTATCCAAGCATTGAAATAGACTTTAATATGATTTCTTAAGCACAAATAAGGGAGGGCAAAATATACGTTTAATGTCATATATTGTTCTAAGTTCAGAGAGCCTTCCCAGTGTTGTTGCTAATAGCAAAACATTTGAAAACAGTGAAACGGTTCCTACATGACTGGATTTCCTAAAAGTCAGGCAGGCATACGCGCTGTCCTAGTCCTATTCAGGTAGTGGCTCATTTCAGTTGACTTATAGACAAGGAGCTATTGGACTGCTCCAATTTACTGTTAATTCCTGCATTAATGAGGCTTCTAAACATGCCTAATGAGGCAGATGTCTGTGCTGGGTACGGTCTGGGGAACAGATGACAACATGGAAAAATGGGCCAGACGAGTCACTCAGAATCTTGCTGAGAGACACAGATTACTGTATTTTCACAGCAACTGAGGCAATCTATTTGCAAGTGGAAAGGAGACCATTAGTGAATCCTTTCAGCCACTAAATGATCAGTTTCATTGCCAAACAAGTCTCAGTCCCAGGGAGAACCTTTGCAACTTTGAGAACCTTACTACTTACACACTTTAAATAAGAAGATGAAAACAACGGTCCCTTTGAAGGAGAAAGTTCAATCTCTTATATTCACTTTTGCTTAGCAGGTGGTAAATCACAGCATAAATGATGCCCTTTAAAAATGCATTTGTAGGCCATTAGAACATTTGCATAGTAATATGGAAAGACTAAACCAGTTTCTCCCTATATTGGCATTTGCTTAATTTTTTTTCCAAATAGAGACATTCAAACAAGTTAGAATGGCAAGTTCCCAACATTAAAAAAAATTGCACCTCCACCTCCAATTGGGTCAACACAGTGAAAAGAGTAAGAACCCTCCCAGCCTCCTCCGTGCCATACCCCTGGTTCCACTAGAATTCAGCAAACTAAGCCACAGCCCAAGGGTCCAGATCATTCAAATATGGAATGTTGTGTCTTCAACTGGAACCATCATTTTTGTGGAAAGATATAAATTGCATTTTATCCAAATAAGCTTCATCCCCAATCAAGATGTTAGCAAATTCACCAATTTCTGATCCTTCTCTTGTCAAACTGAAGAAAAGGCATGATGGCTCAACAATGGAGTTCCACCTCCAGCTATGTTCCTGCACCAAGACAGGGACCATGGGGGCAAAGGAGCCTTTGAGTCACAGTGAGCAGTCACCCACATGTTTGCTCCTGGAAAACAGCAGCCACCCTCTGGAGATCAGCCCCCAAGTACGAGATGAAGGGTGCACTCTAGAGGGGCATTCTACAACACAATACTAATGTAGGACAAGGTGAAGGTAATCTGGTGGCAAAGCGGCACTAGCTCCTTTATTTAAAAAAAAGATTATGTGGATACTACTGAATCAGGCACTATAACGGATGTAAAGAAATTGAATATATCTTGTTATTATCTTTGTAAGGTTACAACCTCTTAGATTTCTTGGTTACTTCATCTGTAAAATGGAGCTAGACTAAATGACTTCTATGGTCTCTCCCAGCCCCAAATTGATGATTCCTGGATCATGAGTGCCTTAGGCAGCATTCAGATGCTCATTGTTTAAGATGCTGAGAAAAATGAGAGAGGGGGCATTAGAAATCAAGGAGCATACCCTGGTGGAGGGTCTGTAATGCTGGTATCTGATGTGTGCTAAGAATTTGACAAGATGGAGGGAAATTCCTGTGGGAGATGGCATATAGAAAAGCCCTGAGGTAAGGATGGAGATGGGATTGCTGTGACAGGCTAGACTATGGATAGAGCTGCTGAGTGAGTGTGTGGCAAAATTGGAAGAAGGCCAGAGATGCATCAGGAGAAGCTGGGGTTCATATCCTACCTCCAGCCCTCTCTACCTGAGAGGATTTGGGTAAGTCACTGAAATGTCCTGCTCCCCAAGTTTCTCATCTTTCAAGGCTGATAGCAATATGAAAATGGATCCTGTAGGTGCAATGCTCTGCAAAACAGAAAGCAAGACTGCTAAGATGAAATGAGATAACACATGGAAAGAGCTTGGGAAACCTTAGTGTGCTGTATAAATGCTGGTTATTATTAATATCCATTTGAATGTCATGGAGTCTGAGGAAGTCTCTGGAGCACTTCTTAGAATATTTTTCCCCAATAACTACAGAAATTATTAAATTTCATATGTTTAGGCAGCTAGGTGGCACAGTGGATAGAGTGCTGGGCTTGAAGTCCTTCTAAGTTCAACTGTGGCCTCAGATGCTTATTAGCTATGTGACTCTAGGCAAGTCACTTAACTCTGTTTTTCTCAGTTCCTCAGCTATAAAATGAGCTGGAAAAGGAAATGGCAAATTACTTTACTATCTTTGCCCAGAAAACCCCAAATGAGATCACAAAGAGTTGAACACAAATGAAACAACTGAATAACAACAACAAAATTTCATTTACAGGTTATTGAAATAAAGATGGATTTTTCCCATCCAGTTTCAGAGATGCCTGCCACCCACTGCAGTCTGTCTACAGTCCATGGACCCCAAGATTAGAAGCCCTGTCCTGAAGGATTACAGAAATATCAGCTCTTTTAAAAAATATTAGTAGTATTTTATTTTGTATATTGCTATATTTATGTTGCATATATATGTGTATATTAGTATTATTTTTATTATGTAAAGACAATTGGTAATATTCTTTTTTTATAAAAGTTTGAGTTCCAAATTTTCTCCCTCCTTCTGTCACCTCCCCCCTCCCTAAGATGGTAAGCAATTTGATAGAGGTTGTATAGGTGCAGGCATGTAAAACATATTTCCATATTAGTCATATTGTAAAAGAACAAAAAACAATTTGCAAAAAAAATAGTCTGCAAAAGGAAAAAGAAAATGAAAAAATAAAGAAAGTGAAAATAGCATGCTTCAATCTGCATTCAGCCTCAATCAATTCTTTCTCTGGATACGGATAGCATTTTCTATCATGGGTCTTTAGGTATAGTCTTGGATCATTGCATTGCTGAGAGGAGCTAAGTCTGTCAATGTTAATCATCACACAATGCTGCTGTTACTGTGTACAGTGTTCTTCTGTAAGTCTTTCCATGTTTTTTTTTTTTACGTCTGTCTGCTCATCATTTCTTATAGCACAATTATATTCCATTGCATTCATATACCTCAGCTTGTTGAGCCATTCCCCAATTGATGGGCATCCCCTTAATTTCCAATTCTTTGCCACCACATAAAGATCTGTAAATATTTTCGTACATGTGGGTCCTTTTCCTTTTTTTATAATCTCTTTGGGATATAGACCTAGTGGTATTGCTGGATCAAAGGATATGAACAGTTTTATAGCCCTTCTAAATTGTCCTAAAGATCTAAATTGTTCTTCAGAATGGTTGGATCAGTTCACATCTCCACTAACAATGCATTGGTGTCCCAATTTTCCCACATCCTCTCCAACATTTATCATTTTTTTCTGTCATATTAGCTAGTCTGATAGGTATGAAGTGGTCCCTCAAAGTTGTTTTACTTAGCATTTCTCTAATCAATAGTGATTTAGAGCATTTTTTTGCATATGACTATAGATAGTTTTGATTTCTTCATCTGCAAACTGCCTGTTCATATCCTTTGACCATTTATCAATTAGGTAATTATTTATATTCTTATAAATTTGACTTAGTTCTCTATATATTTGAGAAACGAGGCCTTTATCAGAGACACTTGGTTAAAAATATATTTCCCAGCTTTCTGCTTTCCTTCCAATCTTGCTTGCATTGGTTTTGTTTGTGCAAATACTTTTTAAATTAATATAATCAAAATTAGATATTTTGTATCTTGTAATGCTCTCTACCTTTCGATTGGTCATAAATTCTTCCTGTCTCCTTAGATCTGACAGGTAAACTATTCCTTACTCTCCCAATTTGCTTATGGTATCATTCTTTATGGCTAAATCATGTACCTATTTTGACTTTATCTTGGTATACAAATATAAGTTATTTAGACCATAGAATATACACCAGGAAAATACATTTGAAATCATTTAGGTCAACTCCTTCTTCTTATAGAGAGGTACTTTGAGGGTTAGAAGAGGTAAGCAGTTTTTTCCAGGTCACACAGATTGTAGCCGGGACTCTGGCTGTTAGAGTGCTTTAAATTTCAAAGTAAGGAATATGATCAATTCTCATGAAGATAGCCTGGAGTCATTGAAATTATTTGTTGTTATTTACTGGAGCTGGTGACTCTATAAAAGTCACATGTTAAGTAGATAAGAACAGCTGAAGTATAAAAGTTGGATTGGAAGGGCAGACATGTATCAGTTAATAAGCAATTCTAAGTTTGGTTTTAGTGAGAGGGGAGGTACCTGCATTGAGGGAAGGGGATTGGGGAAAGCTCCCTGTAGAAGGTATTGACTGAACAGAATTTTGCAAGAAAAAGGGGATTACCAGGACAGCCAGAATAAACAAACAAACAAACCCATTTACAAACAAGCACAGAAATGGGAGATAAATCGCCCTGTGGGAGGTCCAGCGAGAGGGCCTGTCTACTCGAATTATAGAGTGTAGAGAGAGAAATAATGTATTGTGGGGTGGGTAAGTTATATGAGGACCAGGTTGTAAAAGTCTTTCAAAGCCAAATGGAGGAGCTCCTCATTGATGCTATAGGCTAGAGAGAGACATTAGAATTTCTTGAATTGGAGAGAGATGTGGCCAGACTTTGGGGAAATCACTTTGGCAGATTTGCGGTGGAAAGACAAAAGTGAGGAGAGGCCTGAGGTAGAAAGATCAACTATGAGTTGATAGCAGCAATCCAGGTGAAAGGTGACAAAGGTCTGGGAGAGGGAAATGGGTGTGTAGGGAGAAGGTTTTGGATGTGAAAGATGTTGTGGAGTCAGATATGACAAGATTTGGTAACTGGATGAAAATGGGGCAGGGAAATGTGGAGTCAAAGATGACAGTGAGGATGAGAACCTAGGTAACTGAGAATAGTGGTGCCCTAGAGAATAACAGGAAAGGTCAGAAGACAAGGGGATTCTGAGGTTGGAGGGACAGTCATGCCTAGCCCCACAGTGTTTGAGTAGCCCCAGGATGTTTGAAATAATGGTAGTTGGAGATACAGGGCTAGAACTTGGGAGGGAACCTTGGTCTGGATCAAGACCTAGGAATCATTACAGAGAGATGACAATTAAACCCAAGGGAACTGATGAAGTTCTCAAATGAGAATTAGAGAGAGAATTTAGAGAGAGATGCCTTGGGGCAGAGATTGGGAATTCATGCACAATTTAGGGGGTGGAGGTGACATAAAGGATGAACAGGTAAAGGGGATAAAGAGAAAAAGAAAGGGTGAGGTGAGTGCATTTGGGAGGTAAGTTTGACAATCCACTTGTTTTAGACTTTGTTGTTCTGCTTTGTTTGCCTTTCTTTACATCTCCAGCATTTATCATTGTGTCTTGCACATAGTAAGTACTTAATTGTTTGCTGATTGACTGACTATAGAATAAAAGGGTGAGAAGGCAGAGAAAGTTGAATGAGTGTTTGTGAGAAGAATAGTACTTTGGAAGAATAATTCATGGGAGTCTTGTTGTGGAAGTATTTGATTCATTGAGGACTCAGAATGGAACCTAGATTTGAGATTGGCTGGTCAGGAGAATGATGGTCCCATAAAGAATAGGAAGGCAGGCACCTTTGAGGGTAAATGTGATCTGTGTGGTTTTAGAGAGGTGATGTTTGAAATAATGTTGGAGACAGTGTAGTTGAACAGATGGAGCTGGAGTTCAGGAAGAATAGAATTGATCCACAGATTGGGAGTCACACTCATGGAACTGGAAGCAAGGTCATGAGATGAGATAATGTAGACTAGCTCATTCTTTCTTCCTGAGTTAGTTTTATAAAGATGACCCCAGACTCGGTTCTGAAGACTGGTGTCTCAAAGACTTTTTTATTAAAGAGGGCGAAGTGTGCCATTTTGATTCTCAGGAGAAGCAGGAACACCTCCTTGGAAGGGGAGAAAATGTGCATTGTAAAAGAAGCCAAAGCAATCTTTATAGTTAGTAACTGCCTAACTCCTCCCTTATGGAGCAGGATTGATCCCAATCCTTCTGAGTTACAATCTTCCTTATATGCCCCACCCCTAACATATATTATGTGACTAGAATTGTGTTTTCACCCCCTTCACACCCCCCCACCCCCCACCCCGGCTTGGACAGAGAAATTAGCCTGTCTGTGCTGATTCCTTATCTACTTATATAGAAACTTAACTCTTTCATTTCTCACAGGTAGTACTGTGACCTGGAGAACTGGAAATCAGAGAAATTCTGACCAGGTTGCAATTGCTGATGGTCACCTCTGGTTTTAACCAAGGCTATTTGAGAAGAAAAAGAAGGCATCACTTGAACCTTTCCCCAAAAGTATCAAGGCCAATCTAATATTGGCCTAACATCTCTCATATTTTCCAGATCTCTGGCTTTGCATGTCACACACCATCTACTCCAGAGGTCACAGCACTAATTTCTCATAGATATGTAATTGAACTGTGTAGTCAGAATAGTTGATGAAGCGGAATCATGGAATGGAAGAGAAGATAGGAGAGGTCAGTTATCGGGGGCCCTAGATTTCCTGTTGTGGGGAAAGCTCACAGCTTTGGCTGTCTATTATCCATATACCATTCTCTTCATCAAAGTAGGCAAGCACAAACAAAACAAAACAAAACAAACAAGCAACCAAGGAAACAAAAACACTGAGATGCCCCCAGTGTTGGACTAGGTTGGAGCAGGAGGAGTTGGCCAGCTTGGCCTCTCATCCTTTTTGCCAAACGTCTCCCTTTCCATGTAGTTTTCCCCTATAGAATGCAGGCTCCATGATGGCAGAGATGGGGATACAAAGTATCCCCAACTCCCAGCACAGTGCCCAGGATGCACAGGAGGTGACGAATCTGACCTTATTCATTGAGATTTCGCTAGGCCTGGGACTGTGCTCCTTTCTCTAGCTACAAGGTCTTTGCTTGCCAGCTTTCCTTCTGAGGCCTAGCATTTGTAGCTTTAATTTACTTTTACCTTTGGATAAATAATAAATGAGTATTGAATATTCTTTAGAATCCTCTATCTACCTAAAATATAATATTTGAAAATCATTTTAGATATATTGGCAAGTAGTCTCTCATCAAGAATAGTTTTCTTACTGAATGGGTATATCAAGACTAATTTTATAGGGATACCTGTTATGTTTCCAGCATCAGTCCATATGAAGCAGGGTCTGTTTGCCCCACACTCCATGAAGTGGACAAAAAGTTTCTGCATTGCCAAGAATGGCTTTCATGTTATATTCTCTACCAACCTTTTTTTCTCCCACTGAGAGATATTCTTTATAACATGAACTTTTTTTCTACCATACTGTAGTTTTTGAGTACTATGACTAGAATCCTCTACTCTCATTCCTGAGTACAACCCTCAAAGGGATAATATTCTAAAGAAATGAACAAGTTTCCCCTGGTCTTTCCTTCCTCTCCCCACTATCCCAGGATGGCCCACTGCATCCTGGGCCATCTCCAGTTATCCTGATGTATATCTTGCCACTTGACCCAGATGGCTCCAGAAGAGAAAGTGAGACTGGTGACTTTGCACTACCCTCTCACATCAATCCAATATACTTGCAAGTCATGGCAGCACCTTCCTGATGCCATGGTCCTCTTTGAGAGTAAAGGAAAACAACGACAATAACAACAACCCAGGATGAGAGGGAAAGACCAGTGAGTAGAAGTGAAGGTATCATATCCTGACTGACCAAGAGACATCTAGCTCTTTGCCTTCAAGGCCTAATTGACCTAAATCTCTTAGGGTTAGGGTTAGATTGGAGTCACTGGGGTCTGGTTTCAGTGACAATGACAAAGACTTTGAGATCAGACCAGATTGGTAATGCTAACAGTAGGAAGTAAGGGAGATATTGGCCTTCTGTTCAATTGAGTTTCTGTTAGGTTTTGATTGGATTTCAGTCTGAGATATTCCCCTGTGCATACCACCCCAGTCAATGTATTCATTGATTAAGAATTCATCATCTACCTACAGTCATGAAAGTGATATGGTCTTTCTTTTATTTTAATATTTAGGTCATATCTCCACTGGAATTTATTGCAAATATGGTGTAAGATGTTGGTCTGAGCCTAATTTCTGCCAAATCACTTTTCATTTCCCCCAGGGTGTTATCAAATAAAGAGTCCTTGTCTAGATAATTTATATTTTCAGTTTCATCAATTACAGGTTTATTCAATTATTCCTATACTTCCTTATCTAATCTGTTTCATCGATCTACCTTTCCACTTTTTAAACATGATTTCCCTTGATATTTTGGATATTTTATTCCCTCAAATAAATTTTGTTATCATCTTATTGAGTTCTGTAAAGTATTCCTTTGGTAATTTGATTGGTATAACATTAGAAATGCAAATTCACTTGGGCAATGTTGTCATTTTGAAAATATTGGCACAGTGAAGCCATGAGCATGACATATTCTACTAGTTATTGAAGTGGTTCTTTATTTCTTTGAGGAAAGTTTCATAAATGAATCTAACAGGATATTGACTGCCACTCGGAGGATGACTCCTAAATATTCCTTCCTTTTGAAATCATTTTTATGGAATTACCTGTCTGTTATTGAGTGAGTCTTGCTCTAGATCTCCGGGGAAAAACAAAAACAAACAAAAAACAAAGACAAAGAAAACAAAAACAACAACTTTCTAACAATTAATGTAGGGGTCAAGATTAGACAAGTGATTTTAGTGGCACAAGGAAGTTGTGAACAATGAGAGTCCCTGTGCAAACACAAGGTGCCATTTTCTCTACAACCTAGTCTTCCAGAATTGCCTGTTGTGGATTGTGGATTGTCCTGAGCCCCAAATTAGTATACTTTAGAGGTCAGAGCAGAATGAAGGTGATTCTGGCTTTATTCACTAGGCAACATTTCCAACCCAAACCATTAGAACTACTAAGTGAAATCATCTGCCTTGGGAGGTTTGGGGCATTTCTATCTTGGAGATAATGAGACAGAGGCTAAGGGCCCACTTGGCAAGGAAGACTTGTTAAGACTGCCATTGAACTATATGGGCTATGAGGTCACTTCCTTTTTGACTCTGATCCTGACTTAACCCCCAGGGGTTCTGCCTTTGACTATGGTAGAGAGATAAAGTATTAAGATTTAAGCCCTCCAAGACTAGGAAATAAAATTGCCCCTACTTCTCAGTTATGAGAGAGGAGGGGAGAGAAAGAGAGAGAGAGAGAGAGAGAGAGAGAGAGAGAGAGAGAGAGAG
>NW_020954623.1:3927648-3928624 GCF_900497805.2 Vombatus ursinus | reverse complement strand
AGAGAGAGAGAGAGAGAGAGAGAGAGAGAGAGAGAGAGAGAGAGGACTCTCAGAAAACACCAAAACATCCACCCATTTTCTGCTTTGATGTGTCATCCTGGAGTCCAAATGACTGAAGATGGGGAGTTTCTGTTCTCTGAGGGTCTGCTTAGGCAAGGCAGGAGAGGCTCATGGATTGGCTTCAGGATGGCAATTCTTTTGACTGCTGTAGACCGCACTTACTTTTAATCATTTCTAGAGTGGCTGTGACCTGTGGCAGCAGAAGAAACATGCCTTCAAATGAGTTAGAGGTATAAAGGTATCCAACCAAGGTGAGGATATTCCATTGGGGTTTATCAGTGTTACCTCTTCCAAGGAGAGCTTTGAATTTGTAATCTTTATTGCTAACTATGGAATAAAATTATTCCCTCATGCTATTTTCTTAGATCTCTCCTTCTTTTTGAGGGGAAACTTGTAGAAAGAGTTGTCTATACCCATTGCTTCTACTTCTGTACCTTCTCAACCCCTGAAAACTGATTTTTGACCTCATAACTCAAAACCATTCTTTCTGAAGTTATTCATGATTTAATAGTTAATCAAATGGACTTTCCTAGGCCTCATCGTTTGTTTTTTTGTTTTTTGGGGTTTTTTTGTGGGTTTTTTTTTTTGCTTCTCTGCAGAATTAGAGCTGCTTACCAAGCTCTTCTAAATACTATCTTCTCCTTGGATTTTTTTTGACACCATTCTTTCTTCATTCTCTTCTATCTGTCCAGCTGCTACTGCTCAGTTTCCTTTGCTGAATCATCATGTTGGTCACCTGCTAGCCATAGGTGTCCACCAAAACTCTCTCTTGGGCATTCTATTCCTTCTCTGTACTCATTCAGAAACCTTATCAGTTTTCATCAGTTTAATTATTACCTTTGTGCAGATAACTATTAACTCTATCCATCTATCTATCTATCTATCTATCTATCTATCTATCTATCTATCTATCTAT